>NC_058405.1:153728021-153738376 GCF_002201575.2 Neomonachus schauinslandi
TTTATTTATTTATTTATTTATTTATTTATTTATTTATTTATTTATTTATTTATTTAAAAATAACTAGTTACCCCTAGGTGGTGAGATTATAGGTAATATTATAGGTAATTTTTTTCTCTTTGAGCTTTTCATTTCTTTCAAGTTTTCTACTGTAAATATGTTATCTTTTTGAGATTTAACCAATATATCATTCAATGAAATTCTAAGCAGCAATTCTAAGATTCATGTTAAAACTCACTGTAAAATTGCTAGCATACAGAATTGAAATTTTCATTATAGCTGTCCTCCAACTTAGTATGTCAACAATGGTAAGATTTATTCAATTGCAGCTAATGAGACAAAGTCTGATGGTAAAGTTCACACATGTTTACTTCTTTATGAGAAGAGATTATTAAGCCACAGCATTCAATTTTAGCCTGAACAGATGGGACTCAGTTATATGGGAGGTTTTTCTCTCTAAATACTCTATCTACATTACAAGGGACACCTTGTGTCATTTTCTTGAGAATTTTTTCTTAACTGGCAAGAGAAATGGTATTGAAGGAGAATTCCATCGGTGTAATGATTGCCACAAATAGACAACACAATTCTGGTAAAGAGTGATTCATAGTTTTCCTTCAATAGAGAACATTCTTCTGGGACATTTTTTCTCCTTTTTTAGTATGAATCTACATAATCCCTCACATTAGCTTTCACAGTTACAACTAACCTCCTGATAGCAAAATATATAATGTACAATCAAACTCACCCAACAGTCACAAGATCTATTAATGTGGGTGTAGAGGGGATCTCAATTATTCTCTTGCTAAATACTAAATAAAAAAAAAATTGGGGACTGTATTTAAAAGGCTTATTGAAGTTCTGTAAATTTCAAAAGGGTATCTTACAACAAGATATATTATTAAATTTATCACTCTTCAGCAGTGTTTTGTGAATTATCCTTAATAAATAGTCACAGTACATAAATTTGAGAATGGTAAAGTGGATGCATATTTAAAAGTTCCAGAAAATCTCAGGGAATGTTAAAAGCATTCATCTCTAAAGCATTTATTATGATAAATTATGGGCCAAGACAAATTGGGAAACCTTCCTTTCATTTTCCAGTTAAATGAGAATCCTGGATTTTTTGAGGTTTTACTATCTACTTTATCTACAGCAAATGACCTCATAAAAAAAGTCAATTTACATATGATCCAGTTCTTCCTGAGAGTGTAGTAAGCAAGTTCTCAAAATGCCAGGCCATTAACAAAACCTGATTAAAAAAAAAAAAATCTGCATGTGGAGAGAGGGTCTGGGTCAATGAGAAAACTCACATGCTGATACTGAAGACTGACAGCAGTGGTGCAGATCTAGAGACATCAGAGACATGCAATTAGAGGAGAAACTTGCAATATTTCAGATGAGAGATGGCACGAGCAGAAATTCAAAGTAGAAAAGAACCAACATTTGAAGATTTTGTAGAAAAAAATAATAGCAAGATTTTAGAAGAGATGGGACTGAGTAAAAGATGCTTTCCTTATGGGCTGCTAAAATGGTAGTAGTGCCCCCTAGACAGTGAAGTTTGGAGAAGGAGGATAGAGAATATATATTTTATTTCATTGACAAGGAAAGATTGCCTATGATAGCCAGGATGATAAATAAAAATTTATCAAAGGTATATTCTATATTAGAAGGTAGAACCCCATTGTCCACAGTAATAAGAAGCCTTATATTTCACACATAAAAAAAACCAGGCACTTAATTTGGTTTAGTCAGATATGACTAAGAATTATGACTAACCAATTCATTCTGAATGATGTACTGAACACCTTTCAGTCACTTTGCTGGGAACTTGGGTCACAACAAGGAATAAGATCATCCGTACCCACACAGATGGAGGTGTGGGGACTGGCAAGTAGATGGACAATTACAGTGCAATGTGGTGAGTCCAGTCATGAGGAAGCACAGCAGCTTTCAGACACAAAGCAAGGAGCCAGACCCATGCTGGAGATGTCAGGAAAGTCAGAATGAAAAACCAGTATGACATAACGAAGACAAAGAGGAGAGGAGAAGTACTGCAAACAGAGGGAAAGGATGGGCAAAGAACAAGCGGGAAAAGAGAATAGTGTGGTTAGCATGATTAAAGCATGAAGGAGTTGAAGACTTGACAGGGACAAAGAGAGGCAGGAAGAGAGAGAGAGAGAGAGGGTAGAGCTTATAAATGTCATGCTTAGGGGAGTTTGGATTTTATTTCTACAAAGGATATAAGAGAAGAAAATGATGCCAGTATTAGGAGAAAGGACACAGCATAGGACACTGAGAGACACTGAAGAAAGTCAAGAGAACCAGGGATTATGGAATCCAAGAGAAAATTTTTTTTTTTAGAAGGAGGAGTGATAAATATTAACAAATGCAAACATAAGGCAAAGATGACGCAGACACAGATGTGTCTACTGTATTTAACAACATACACCATTAGTAGACATGGATTCATTGAAGTGGATGGGGCAGAAGTAAAATTTCAAAAGTTTAGGTATGAATGGAAAGTGAAGAAGTGGAGAAAAGGGAAAGAATGCACACTGAAGGAAGGAGATACAGTGGACACACAGTCAGGCATGAGGTAAAGAAAGGGATTTGTTGGCAAAAGGGACTTTATATTTCAAATGGGAAGAGGCTACTAGAGAAGAAAACTTGAAGACACTGGAGAAAAAAAAATGATTACTGATGAAGCAGAGTCCATTTAATATACGAATTCACTCCTGCCTTAAATAGTAGGAAAAAGGATTATTTGAGTACAGACAGAATGAGAGGGGAAATATACGGATATGAATTTGTGTCATTTTAAGGTGGGATGGCAGGAAGAGGAGAGCTCTCTGAGCTAAGTCATATTCTGAAAGGGGGATGGAATAGTGTAACACAACAGTAGGGATAGTTTTAAAAAATTGCTGCAGAAATGGATAAACAGAATGCCTAGCAAAATAGAAAATAACATTTTAAGTAGCCCAAGGTTAATACACAGCTAACACCAGAGATGATAGATTTATCATGGTGGAAATTTGCATTATTATGTCACTTTTCCAGCAGTCATTAGAAAGCCAGAAAAATGTAGATAATTGGTTGATACAGGAGGATTCTATACTGACCAAAGGAGGAAAAGTCAGTACCTTGGGCTCCTGCAACACATAGGATACTTTAATTTCTTACCATGTGGAATTGTATGGCATGCACTCCAGCTAAGAGCCTCCTGTCTTTTTCTTCTGAATCCAAGGAATGATGGAAGGAACAAGAAAGTGAGCTTTAATGTTTAAAAGGTAGGAACATGTGTTCCTTTATATTAGATGCAATAAGGAAGTAAGGAATATGAAGCGAGTGTTTAGCTAGGTTTAAAACTTGATTGGCATATCTTAATTAAACCAAATTTGATTAAATAAGCTACCAAGAATCACACTGTTAAAAAAACACAAAACTTGGGGCGCCTGGGTGGCTCAGTCGTTAAGCGTCTGCCTTCGGCTCAGGTCATGATCCCAGGGTCCTGGCATCGAGCCCCACATCGGGCTCCCTGCTCCGTGGGGAGCCTGCTTCTCCCTCTCCCTCTGCCTGCCACTCCGCCTGCTTGTGCTCTCCGTCAAATAAATAAATAAAATCTTTAAAAAAAAAAATACAAAACTGAAATCCAAACTCAAGTCTGACCAATTTGAAAGTTTACATTCTTCCAATACGACACATCCTCCTTCGATGTGAGAGAGTTGAAAACATAGCTGCTTATACATATAAAGAGGAATATTTTAAGATAAGAACTTAGAATTGATATAATGATGAGTAAGGAAAATGCTCGATGTGGATCTTGGGAGTATATAGCTTAAGGGGAGTAAAAGATAATCGACAAGGGTTCCTGGGTGGCTCAGTCGGTTAAGCGTCTGACTTCAGCTCAGGTCATGACGCCAGGGTCCTGGGATAGAGCCCCCTGTCGAGCCCCGTGTCCAGCCCGTATCCAGCCTGTGTCCAGCCCCGTGTCCAGCCCCACGTCCAGCCCCGTGTCAGGTTCCGTGCTCAGTGGGAAGTCTGCTTGTCTCTCTCCCTCTTCTCCTCCCCCCACTCATGCTCATTCTTCTCAAATAAATAAAAATCTTTTTAAAAAATTAAAAAGAAAAAAGATAGTCAACAGATATGGCTACAGTACTGTAATCCTCTGGAGAAGTCCAAATATGGGATTGACCTCATACTGGACAATGACAGATACCACTCAGAGAGAAACACTGCAGAGGGACACCAAAGTCCTCAGAGTGACAGGAAGTGGTCTGGAGGTCAAAAGGTGTTAAAATGAGAAAAGGGAGTGAGATGTATTGCTAACTGACGTTGATTCAGCTTCAAAGAAATGTGGTTGTTGCTGCCATTGTTGTATAACAAGAGGTTCAGAAAGAAAGAAATCACAGAAGCTGGGTGATGAGGGTGGTGAGGATACTAGCCCACCCCCAATATTGAGGTATTTGGCTTGCATGATAATGAGTAACATCAATTAAAAGACTTTAAAAAAATGCAGACTATTGGAGCTATGTAAGATTCAATTAAGATAGGAAGATTTAGGGAAGAATATAAAATTTGGGCCTGCAGAATGAGGATTTCAAGAGGCAAAAGGAAAGGGTTTTAGAGGAAGGAGAGCTATGGAAGTTGGCTCAAGAAAAAAGAAAGTTGATGGGCGCCTGGGTGGCTCAGTTGGTTGAGCGACTGCCTTCAGCTCAGGTCATGATCCTGGAGTCCCGGGATCGAGTCCCGCATCGGGCTCCCTGCTCGGCAGGGAGTCTGCTTCTCCCTCTGACCCCCCCCCCCCAATGTGCTCTCTTTCATTCTCTCTCTCTCTCAAATAAATAAATAAAAACTAAAAAAAAAAAAAAAAAAAAAGAAAAAAGAAAGTTGAATAAAGCCAAGGTCGGTAAATTATAAATATCTGTACTGAAAGAGTAAAAATGCTATTAATATTCCATTAAATGACCTTTAAATTCCATTAAATGACCCATAACCTTAAACTAATATCACCATTCTTGGTATATTAAATGAAATACATATATGATATGTTTAGCCCTTTTTGTGAAAGGAATTTAACTCATATCACCAAATAAAACCAATATGCCTCATCAGAAATGTTTTAACAGACTCTCTAGCTCCCTGGAGGGACACAAAGATCATCTACACACTATTCTAGAAGTCACATAGTGAATGTCAATTTAAATTAAGAACAACACATATTTATTCACTATTTTAAAAGCCTAAAAAATACTGATGAAAAATAATTAACATTCTAAATCCATTTGAATTAACCCTCTCTTTTTAACAAGAAACAAAAATACAAAAAGCTTATTTTATGCTCTAATGAGCACAATTTTACATCCTGCTGTTAGGAGAGTGATCTTAGTGCATCCCTAATAAGTAGATTCATTGTACCCCTACCTCAAAAAGATAGAAGTAAATGCCCTTCTCCCACTCTTTGGAAATGAAGAAGTAGGGGCACCTGGGTGGTTCAGTCGGTTAAGCACCTGCCTTCGGCTCAAGTCATGATCCCAGGGTCCTGGGATCAAAGTTCCACATCTGGATCCCTCCTCAGCAGGGAGTCTGCTTCTCCCTTTTCCTCTACCCCTCCCCCTGCTTGTGTAATAACTGGTCAATATAGAAGTATAACAGCTTGGCTCGCTTCCCCATGTAAGACAACACTAAAAAAAAAAAATAGCCCAGCACCAGATACTCTAGTAAGATTGACTGAGATCGGGCGCCTGGGTGGCTCAGTTGGTTAAGCGACTGCCTTCAGCTCAGGTCATGATCCCAGGGTCCTGGGATCGAGTCCCGCATTGGGCTCCCTGCTCTGCAGGGAGCCTGCTTCTCCCTCTCCCACTCCCCTGCTTGTGTTCCCTCTCTCGCTGTGTCTCTCTCTGTCAAATAAATAAATAAAATCTTTAAAAAAAAAAAAAATTTAAAAAAAAAAGATTGACTGAGATCTCTGGTAAGACTGCATTACAAAAATGAACTATTGCGTTTTCATCAAAATAAAAAGTTTCTGCACAGCAAAGGAAACAACAAAACTAAAAGGCAACCTATGGAATGGAAGAAGATATTTACAAACAGCATATCTGATAAGGGGTTAGTATTCAAAACTTTTTTTTTTTAAAGATTTTATTTATTTATTTGACAGAGAGAGACACAGTGAGAGAGGGAACACAAGCAGGAGGAGTGGGAGAGGGAGAGGGAGAAGCAGGCTTCCCCGCTGAGCAGGGAGCCCGATGTGGGGCTCGATCCCAGGACCCTGGGATCATGACCTGAGCCTAAGGCAGACGCTTAACAACTGAGCCACCCAGGCGCCCCCCAAAACTTATTTTTAAAAAAAGAAAGAAAAAAAAAACTTGTAGGGGCACCTGGTTGGCTCAGTTGATTAAGCTCCCAACTTGGTTTCCACTCAGGTCATGATTTCATGTGTCATGAGATCAAGCCCTGCATCAGGCTCTGCTCAGCGGGGAGTCTGCTTAAAGATTCTCTCCTTTTGCCCTCCTCGCCTCATGCTTTCTCTCTCTCTCTCTTTCTCTCTAAAGTAAATAAATCTTTTTAAAAAACTTATAAAACTCAACACTCAAAAAATGAATAATCTAATTAAAAATGGGCAGAAGACATGAATTGACTTTTTTCCAAAGAAGACATACAGATAGCCAACAGACACATGAAAATATGCTCAACATCACTGATCTTTTGAGCATCTTTTGATACAATGAGACATCAAAATTACAATGAGATATCCCCTCACACTTCTCAGAATGGCTAAAATCAACAAGAAACAGGTGCTGCTAAGGATGCAGAAAAAGGGGAACCCTCTTACACTGTTGGAGGGAATGCAAACCGGTGCATCCACCCGGGAAAACAGTATGGAGTTTCCTCAAAAAAGTTAAAATAGAGCTACCCTATGATCTAGCAACTACACTACTAGGTATTTACCCAAAGGATACAAAAATACCGACTCAAAGGGGCACATGCAGCCCAACTTTTATAGCAGCATTATCAACAATAGCCAATTATGGAAAGAGCCCAAATGTCTATCACCTGATGAATGGATAAAGAAGATGTGGTGTATGTCTATGTATATATATATATACATAGACATACACACACACACACACATACATATACATACAATGGAATATTACTCGACCATAAAAAAGAATGAAATCTTGCCATTTGCAACAATGTGGATGGAGCTAGAGAGTATTATGCTAAGTGAAATAAGTCAGACAGAGAAAGACAAATACCATATGATTTCACTCATATGTGGAATTTAAGAAACAAATGAGCAAAGGGGGGAAAAAAGAGAAGCAAACCAAGAAATAGCCTCTTAACTACAGAGAATAAATTGATGGTTACCAGAGGGGAGGTGGATGGGAGATGGGTTAAATAGGTGATGGGGATTAAGGAGTGCACTTGTTGTGATGAGCACAGGGTGATGTATGGAAGTACTGAATCACTATATCGTACACCTGAAACTAATATAACACTGTATGTTAACTAACTGGAATTTAAATAAAAACTTTAAAAAAAAAAAAAGACTGCATTATAGTTCAACTCTTCCTTCTGCCTAATCCCACTTTCTTACTTCACCCCCATGTGATGATTCCAAGGGTTCCCTCCACTAAAACAGCACTGGACACAAATCCTCTCAGTTTGCTTACTGGGTTAACCAGCCTAAGACAGACATTCTGAATGCATCACATTTTGTCTGAGCAAGAAACAAACCTTTACAGTATTAAGCCTTGAGATTTTAGGGTTTATTTGCTCCTCTAGCAAAGCTGAATGACATTGTCATTCAGATTAGTTATATTTCCAAGGTCAAAAGAGAGAGAATTTCCAAATCCCCACCCACTACTGCGGAAAGTTTATGAAAGTTATGGAGAGTACACAATGGGCAGCAACAATGCATTTGTATTACTGCATAAATTTCTCCTGCTGTCTGAAAATGGGTTGACTGTGAGTTAGTTAGACAGCTAAAGAGCTCTGATGATCCTTGGGGCACATCTTTTTTTTTTTTTTTTTTCTCCTTACCATCCTAAAATAGATACCTTGGTCAATGGGAAAATTCCCAAGCCCTCTATTTTATTTTTGCCTCTGGATGGAAGAAAAAAATAAAAAAAAACACTGTAGATTATATTTTGATCACAGATATTCTTCACCGCCCTCCCTGGGGGATTATTACAATTCTCCACACCAGTTAAATCAAGCCTGGCCACATGAGTTCCTTAGGACAATGAAACATGACTAAAAGTGATGGGTAACATTTCTGAGCAGAAGCTGTAAGAACCAATGCACTATATTCTTTTTCCTCTCTACCATAGGAACTATAAATGTTCAAGATAGTGGCTGATCTTTAATGGGAGCAGAGTGTAGGCAGTGTGGAACAAAGTCAGAGCCTTCCCTCAAGGATCATGTAGTGCAAACAAAAATACACATTTGTGTCATAAGTCCCTGAGGCTTTGGAGTAGTTTGTTGCTACAGTAAAGCTTATCTGGTGATTAGAGATCTAAGAGATAAAGGCTCAAACTTAAATTAAAAATAAATAAACAAATAATTAGATAAATAAAATCCAAATATGCCACACCACATAGAAGAAAAAGATTTAATTCTTTACTTGCGTCACAATGAAAATTCCAACCAGTCCCAACTGCATCCAAATTAACACTGCAGACTTCAAATGTATCAAAGCCATGGTTAGTTAAGGTAATTAGATTTCTTTCTTGTCTTTTCTTCTTTCTTTCCTTCCTTCCTTCCTTCCTTCTTTCCTTTTCTTTCTCTCTTTCAGAATTTTTTAATGTTTCTTCATCAGGGTTTCCAATATTTATTTCAAATCAACATACAAATAAATGTGCTGGCAATATAAAACATATTGTGAGTTGTCACAGGTGATAGACACTTAAAATTGCCACCTGTGTTTCCAAGGCAATAAAAACATGTTATGGCCATAATCATTGAATAATCATGTAGAAAAATGTGAATGATACCTCATCAAATTTTTTTAAAGACAGAAATTAGTTCCCCCATAACCCTTGCAATCTCTCTACTCTCCCATAAATACACACACATACATACACATACGCAGAAGACATGAACAGACATTTTTCCAAAGAAGACATCCAAAGGGCCAACAGACACATGAAAAAGTGCTCAATATCGCTCGGCATCAGGGAAATCCAAATCAAAACCTCAATGAGATATCACATGTACATATATTTACATATCATACATAGGTATATATGTACATATAGAAAAGTACGAGTATTCAAAACTTAAAAATCCAGTTTTCTAGGTCAAATACATATATAGATATATTATACGTATAATATATCTATATAAAGTGTCATGTACTTGTCGATAGCAGTTAGATAATTTTCTTAGGCCTGAAATGTCAAGTTCTCCCTGTGTATACTTTATATGAAGAAGTTGAAATGGGGCTTGAATAGAGGGGGGGAGAAGAGAGAGCAGGATATAAAGAAAATACTAAAAGACATATCAAAAAGCAGATCCTCAATTAGGGAAACTGCAAAAGGGTTGTCAACTAGGTATACACATTTCCATAAGAACTTTTCCTTTGTTAAACCAAAATAATTGGAAATGATTGACATTAAACATCAATCAAGATTATAGTGGACATCAGTTATAATTGATAGCTGCCAGAAATCAACATAATCATTGGTACTATAAAAAGCTCCGTTATTTGCTTTCAGAATATTTTATGAGTCTTTCCTCAGTTGAAATTTATGCATTTATACAAAAATAGCCAAGGTGACTTTAAGTTATTTTTATAATATCTTTAGTCTTATTTTATGGTTCTTGCTTAAAATCTCTATTTCATATTTCTTCAGAGATGGAAAAACAATTATGAAAGGCAACCAGCGAAGTTTAAGATAATCTATGTTCTTGCTGTACAGGATAGTGTTGTTTTTTACAGTGTAATAATGTGTGAACTCGGCATTATTCCTCTTTGCATCATAAGTTTGGAATTGTTTCTCCTGAAAACAATAGCACAACTCATATTTTGATGTTAATGTTGTGAATATGTAGATGACTGAAATAAATGTTTCAGTAAAAAATAAAGTTTCTTGGGCAGAAGACATGAACAGACATTTTTCCAAAGAAGACATCCAAAGGGCCAACAGACACATGAAAAAGTGCTCAATATCGCTCGGCATCAGGGAAATCCAAATCAAAACCTCAATGAGATACTACCTCACACCAGTCAGAATGGCTAAAATTAACAAGTCAGGAAATGACAGATGTTGGCGTGGATGCGGAGAAAGGGGAACCCTCCTACACTGTTGGTGGGAATGCAAGCTGGTGCAGCCACTCTGGAAAAC
>NC_058405.1:153738776-153894527 GCF_002201575.2 Neomonachus schauinslandi
GTTCTAGAGGGGAGGGGGGTGGGAGGATGGGTTAGCCTGGTGATGGGTATTGAGGAGGGCACGTTCTGCATGGAGCACTGGGTGTTATGCACAAACAATGAATCATGGAACACTACATTTAAAACTAATGATGTAATGTATGGGGATTAACATAACAAAAAAATTTAAAAAAAAAAGAAAAAGATAACAAGACAAAGCCGAAAAAAATAAAAAATAAAGTTTGTGGCACCCATGTACTCAACTAGTATTAAAACAATGTGAGGGATAAATAAAGGTCTATGTGGGTAGACACTTTTATACACTATAATGTTTGATTCCAGGCTTCTGACATACAGGGCTCTGAGTGAGCTCTAAATCCCAGGAGAGCCGCAGGAGTTGCTCAGGCTGGGTGCTTAAACTTAAATGATGTATTTATGACCATATAAATTGCTTTTATAAGGAGCAACTCCAGTGGGGCTTACTCAAAGTAATCATATTTCATGTAAGACAATATAAAGTGTTGGAAAGGAGTTTGGAACAAAAGCTGAGCCAGAAGAAGTTTTCCTGAATAATGAGTTAGAAAAGCAGAATAGAAAAATAAAGGAGAGTAAGTATTAAAGAATAATGAAGATAAAGAAAAAAAGACCTTATACCGAATAGGAGCTCAATAGGTGTAGGATTAATTCAGATGACTGAAAAATGAAACTTTTGAGTATATCACATATTTTGACTTATGAAGCATTATCATGTAAACATTACATGCTTACCAGTTTTCAAAGAAAGACTATGATATATATTTAATACTTGAAACTTACTGAAGTAAATTTTAAGCTACTTTAGTAATAAAGTATTACATCCTGAATACAGATCCCATGTAATAGTCATCCCATGACAGGAATAGTCATAAACTTTCCTTTTGGTGAATCAAGTTGGTGTCATATACTAAAAATTAGTAATGGATAGAATTTAAGCAAACCAGCTTTTACTATCACTATGGAAACAGTGACTATGACTAATTTTTTAAATAGATATGTTTAAGTGAATAAACTTGGAGGGAAAATAACCTAGGGGGAAAAGACTTGTCAAGGTTCAACAAATTTGTGATCTTATAAACAACTCCAGAACAGGGGTTTTGTCCCTCTAGCTTACTGCTTAGAGCAGTACCTGATACACAGTAGGTGCTTAATAAATATTAATTGAACAAATGATTTATGGAGTATACTAACATCTTAGCATATTTCCATATTTATCTCATCTCATACAAGAATAACCTCTGCTAAAAAATATATCTCATCTAGTCTTGGTGCACTTGCATTGTGCATTTTCCAGCATGTGTTGTATTTATGTATGTTTACATAAGCTACAATACTTATTATCTCAAATTACTTATTGTTTCACAGTCTGTAGCAGTATGAAACAGAAGATGATCTCTTTTATAAATTTCTGGATGTGTTCCAAGAAAACGCTTAGAAAATTACAGCAGACAAATTAACAAGCTCATAATGGGAGGTAATTCCGATCATCTTCATCACATTCCTCTTTATCACAGCAGAATGAAAATGAAATACCTACAATCTTGAAAACAGACAGCTTTGGGAGATTGCCATGAGTTAATTAGAAGAATCCACTTCGTCAACATCACACATTGACAAGAAGCATTCAGGCCTTGCTTCTGAATCCAGAGAAATGTTACTGAGGAACAACTGGTACCCCAATGAGAAAACCACTTCTCAGTTCTTCATCTGAAAGGTTTAGGTATGGACTATGTAGTTTCATAAGATGAATTATTTTATATAAAATATCATTTTTTATATAATAAGGTTGATAAGATTCTCCATCTGGGGGATAAAGAAACTAAGGCTTGGGGAGAAAGAAAATAAATTCCGTAAGACTACACAGCTAATAAGCGGGAGATCTGGAATTCAAAACAGGTCTGCGGCCTTTAAGGTCCAATGTGACGAATCTCCCATTATTCAGCCTCCTATTTCAGAATTCAGTAAAATATATTTTTGCATTTCCATGTTTTGATTGCGTGTTACAACCCACCATATCTAAGTGCTTCCTAGGAGTATGTCCATGAAGCAGTGGGAATTGCCACTCCTTCCAAAAGTACAGCCTCCATCCAATTATACTTCTCAATTGAATAATTACTCACCTAATTGGCAAACTTGTGAGAAAAAGCTGAGCAAACCTGCTCAGCCTCGGTCTCTCATTCAGACCACCCTGCCCTCCACGTGCTTGTATTGTCTATTTACCTGTGTGGAATGATTTGGTGGATAGGTTAAGCCTCTAGGAAAAAGGCTGTGTCTGTTCAACTCAGCCAGTGTCAGAGTGGGTAAGTTCAATTTATGAGATATGTACTAGGAAGCTAATTTTGATGAGTGATTAAGCTAGGTTTTCTAACTCTGCTTCCTTATTATGAAAACTACCTTGATTTCTGACTTAGCACAGTGATTAACAACACCAACTCTGAAGCCATACTGCCTAGAAACAAACTTATACATAGTAAATTACTTCACATTTCTCGGCCTCCCTTTCCTCATCTGCAAAATGGACATGATAATACCCACAACATAGTCACTAACTGGCCAGGTCAGACATGCTTCAGCTACTTCATAGGAGCCGCCAAGCCCCAGCTGCTGTTTTGTTACATAAAGAATGTTTCCTTAGTCCTTCCAGCCTTCTGACTTCTTTTGATCTATAGACATGCTATAATGATCTCTCCATAAAGCCCAGCTCCGAATTCTGTGGGGAGAGACACATGCTTGTTATGCAGATTCTTTGGCCTAATGTTTTTCCTCTCTTCTCTTTTTGTTCTCTAACATGGTACTTTACTTTTCATTTTCTTCTTCCTCCACAAGATCCTGCGATACCTTGAACTTCACATGTGCATAAACTGTACACTGGGTGGAAGAAGATGGCCTTCCCTGATAAAGAGGAACGTCCTCCAGTCAAAGGTATATGAGTAGCTGCACTCCCCGGCTAGAACCTCTAAACAATCTTACATTTGCACAATTAGCCCTTAGTTTCTACAAATTCCTGGAACAGTTTCCACAAGTTTCATTCCTCCTTGTATGTGAGATTTAGGATTAAGGTTTAAGAGTAACATCTTTTGCCTTTGCTGTACAACTTCCCTTTATTAGTCCTTTCTGCAAACACCTATAGGAACAGAAGTGTGCCTATTAACTGTGCCTTACCACACTTGTAAGCAATTCTAATCCCACACTCTTTCAAAGGCTTCAGGTCTCTCCCTATATTATCCTTTTATCAGCAAAAAGCACTACAACTTGTCTAATAATTCTAACGCCAGTTAACTGGCAAGAATTAAAAACATCCAGAGGACCTTTTGGGATTTTTCAAAGTCCAGCCACCATCTTTCCTAGAGAAATACAAACAAGTTATTTATTTGACAACTACTGTGTATCACATTGGGCATTTTTCTGGGTGCTGAAAATGCATTAAAAAAGGCACCTTTCCTGTGATCTCAAGACAGAGATTGCTAAATAAACTAATAACTCTAAAACATTCTGGTAAGGTTAGAAATAGTGGTTTGTGCCAAGTGCAGTGGGAATACAGAGGAGAAATGAGAGTCGGGGGGAGGGGGCAGAAAATGAGACTAAGTGATTTCAGCTGAGTCTTAATGGATAAATAGGTGTTTACCAGGGAGGTAAGGAGATAAGAGGCATTTCAGACAAAGGAAAAAACAAGAGCCTTGCCCTCCCTACTTTCTTTTCCCTTCCATTTTTCTGTTGGATTTCCCCTGCCTGAGCTCTCTTTGGGCTTCCCCGTAGTTCCATCTTTACCTTGCAGATTTAGCCACTTTATCTCAACTAACTCTCATCTCTGCCATCATTTGGAACGACAGTCAAACTATTAATACAACTGACCTCTCAATTAACCAATGCATCAGATTTAATGAATCTCAAGGAGCTCACCTTGATTAAATGCCATAGCTATTTCCCTATTTTCTCCACCAAAAAAATTTCTTTTAAAAAAATTATGTTAATATATTCTTTTTTCTCAAACTCAAACACATCAAACACAGAGATGTACCAAAATCAAATGTTTTAAGTATTTAAACCATCTTTTTATTCTTTCAAGATCTTTGTTGTTTCCATATATAGGGAGGTCAAAGGCATATTTATGACCAAAAACGACTTGCTGGCTTTGAAGTGTCACAGCTTCATTAACCAACAAAGCAGAAATACTATTACCAGTGAATGTGACAGTCTCCATTATATAAAGCCAGATTGTGAGGGTTTACAATAGCTGTTCAGCTAGAACAGGCTGACTTGGTAGCAATTTGTCTGCCAGGAGTAATAAAATGTACAGAATAATTAGCTTGAGCCTCTAATTAATCTGTGAATGATTTTTGTTTTTAAATTATTTAGCATTAAACATATTTTATTAGATTTCAGAACCTGAAGCCTCAGGCATACATGTATAATTTTAAAAGTATCATTTGTCTCAAGTCTTAAAAAGGGCTTAATACTAAATAAATTAAATGGTAATATTTCCAGTATTTTTTAAAGAAGATATTACATCTAAAAGTAGAAGCCATCTTAAGAGTACAGAGGACCATCATAATTTGGAATTGGACAGTTAAATATAAGAGTTCTAGATCATGGTTAAACAATACCCCAAATCATAGATAACAAGTCTATCAGTCTATGAAATGGAGTCAATTACAAGTCAGGAATCCAGTCTGTATTCCATATTCTTATGTTGCCATTTTTTCCTAACACTTCAGTAAGTGGATCTCCTATAAATTGTCAAAAAGCAAATTATCCAAAATTGAAAAACATTTCAGTTTGGGAGAGTTATTTACAAAATATATTACTAAATTCAAAGACAATATTTTGTGTTCCATCAGCACAGATTAGAACTAGAGAGGTAATTTATATTTATCAAAAATCATGCGGGTTTACAGATATAAGCACATGTCCTAGGATCACACAACTCACCATGAAGCAATTTCTCAGAAATGAAATCAAAGTACGATTGACTTTACGACACTTACAAATGTTCTTGTCATTTATGGTTTGATTTGTCTTTTAAAATATTTCACTATTTTTAATTGTGATCAAAGTTCCATATCATATCAGTAAATTAATATTCCATGATATAATAGACTGATAGTATTTTCATGTTTATGTTGTTATTGGTATCAATCACAGGTGTCACGATAAATGCAAGATAGATACACATAGACATAAATGATTCATTAGGGTAACTAAGACGAATACATAGTAACAAAAAGAAATAACAAGTGAATTAGATCAAGCATGGAAAAATATAGATAATTTTGATAATTTCATCCTTATTATTGAAAATTTTGGCCATATCATTTATCTTTGAAAAACTATATATATATATATACACACTAATATATAAGATGTTTTTCAATGATGACCGCATCAGATCCAAGAAAATGTGAAGCATTACTGCATACTAGTTTTAGTCCAGATTTACCAAACCTGTCTTTTAAATCTTACTTTTTCTATTCCCTATTAAAGGAAATATAGTTTCTAATAAACTATTGATATAGTGGAGAAGAACTTTCATTGCACTGCGATTGGTGGCTCCTGTGGATTAAAATACTCCCTCTGCAGTGGGATCTCAAAGGATTTGGGCTTGGCTAAGTCCTTAAGGAAGAACTGAATAGTCAGTGGTTATTTCTCTGGTTAGGATAGGGTGAAGTGTCAGAGAGACGATAATGACACTGAAAGAAGTAGGGAAACAAACAAAATGAATACGTCCCTTTACAATTCTTTCTGAGACCAGCCCTAGCAAGAAGACCATGAAATCTGAACCTACAGTGTCTACCTAGCTCACTATATCCTATTTCTCAAAGGATACATCTCAACCGGAAATCCTTTCAAAGATACACATCATACTTTAAAAAGAAATAACGGTTTTCCTCTGTCTTGAATAAGCATTCCAATTTAACCAAGCTCAAAATTTTAGAAAATTCTTATAGCTGGGTTTGAACAAGAAAGGTAACATCTGCTCAGCCAGCCAGATCAACTGAATAAACCCTAGAAAACAACAAGCGGGCAAACATATGATGTCAAACTAAGGAAAAGAAGAAACATTACACCTGTATACATGTCACATTCACTCTCCCAACCCAGGGCAAAGAGCCTGAGCCCATGCTACAGAATTTTTTCCTCTCCCAAATGCACATGTCAAGCACATTCTCAGGAGGATGACATACTCAGGAGGAGTGAAACGACGCTCACATCCACAAAACCAGAGACATCCCTAGTATTTAGCATTATGAAATATAAGCAAAAAGCAGAACTATACCAAAGGAAGCAGGGCTAATGAAACAGAAAGCTCCAGAATTTAAAGCACAATTATTATCCTATGAGAGACAATAGAGAATCTTATAAACATGAAGGGCATGTGGTTTTAATGAAAAAGTATTTGAGGATATTAGACATGACTAATGCATGTGATGAAATACAGACTCATTGGATGGGCTGGCCAGCAGAATGAAAACAGATAGAAGAGCCCACACCACACTGAAATCCCTCTTGGATACCCCACCAGTATCTGAAATGCAGTTTGTCTAAAACTGATATTATCTTTCATCTCCCAAAAAGGAACATCTTTCCAGTTTGTGTTATTATTGAGTCCAGTAGCCATCTTAAGTCCACAAAATTTGCCACCTAGAAGTTATTTAAGCCGTTTCATGGCTTAAATAACACTGAACACTCTTTAGGCAACTCATTTTACTTCTTCTGCAGCTTCTCTACTTTCCAGAAGCTTATAATATCAACTCTCTGCAAATACTTTTGCAATTCACTGTAATTATATCTCATACGGATGCAAATTAAATAAAATCTCACATTTGGAGCATCTTTTAGAACCAAGAAACAATTTTTTTAAAAAATCAAAAATGACAAGACTTATCAATAGTAACAATATGGAAATCACTCAACCTCTTGTTTGGAATAAAAAAGTTTTAAATAGTATCTAAGTCAACTTGTTTTGAATAAAAAAGTTTTAAATAGTACCTAAATCAAATTTTACACAAAGCATTGTTTTTTATTAAGGAAACTAATTTGTACATTTTGGCACATATTCATCCTACTGCTCAATGCTAATGCTAATATTGCAATTCAGGGTGATCTTAAAGAATAAACTAGGCTTTGACAGTTAATTATTACTGCATATGCCAAATAATTCTCAATGCTCAAGTCTTCCTCACCCATGAAAATGTGATTTTTGATTATTTAATTTCCTTTGTGTCCTAAATGTTATGTCAGTTCAGAACGAATAAAAGAAAGCCCACAGAGAATAAATCCATCCACTGTTATTATTGAAATAGAACTACAGCTGTTTTGCACCTGTTGCTAAAATCTTTTTAGACATTCCCAATTGAGACCCTAATAGTTCTGTGGATATGCAGTTCTGGATCCCTGTGTGAACAGAACTATGTAAGTATTAGGCACAGTTGTAAAGAAACAGCTTTATGAGTTTTTTTATAAAAGTTTACATCAAAGTTCTTCTATTAAGATTAAATACTGTACTACTCTTCAGTGGTTTATGTGGTCAATAACAGTGATATTAGGAATTGAGAATTAGAAAATCAGCTATTTGTATCTCCTGCCATGATGGGTAAGGAAATGTTACCTTTGATTTTCATAATAATCACTAACATTTACTGAATAATTGAGCACACAGTTATCAGGAGTCTCATTTCACAAAAGATAAACTGAGGCTTTAGAAAAGGCAAGTCATCACTTGGTACAGGTCATGGAGCTAGAAAGTGACTGACCCTAAATCTCATGTTTTTAATCATTATGCAAACTTCCTCCACTCTGGGATAACAGCAGTTGATTACCACTACCCTATTTTATATAAGAGGCACATGTGTGAATGTTCTGCTAAGATGTAAGGCTTATATAAAACAATTACATGTCTCAGAAGCCACAGCCCATAATTCAAAATAATCCATTTTAAAATCACAATGGATATTGTTCTATTTTTAGGAAAACAATATATATTAATATAAATATTCTTTAGGATTACATCTATGTATTGCCCAGCATTTGTCAATCAACTAATTTCTTGGTTAATATGTTTATCATCTTCAAAGGAGATTTTTAAAGGCATACAAAAAAAGAACTTAATGGAACTAAATTCTATCTGGAACTAAATTCAAAAAGACACTGCTTCAGGAAGTTGTGTTTTCTAGTCTCTTTTCAGTCCTGACAGAAATGTCAATTAGATCATCTTAGAAAAAAAAATATTGCATTAGAGAAATACCTAAAATATCCTTAGAATATCATTCTATGAATGATCTGTTACAGATATAAGCCTATAAATTCACCAGTTAGATCTCCTGAAAAATCCTTCAATTGAGGATGGGAAGACCCTTTAAGGCATGACATCCTATTTTACAAATAATTTAGATGAAATTTTTTATTTGTTTAACCCAGAGAATTACAAAGACATTAATAAACTGGGGCACCTGGGTGGCTCAGTCGTTAAGCGTCTGCCTTCGGCTCAGGTCATGATCCCAGGGTCCTGGGATCGGGCCCCGCATCGGGCTCCCTGCTCAGCAGGAAGCCTGCTTCTCCCTCTCCCACTCCCCCTGCTTGTGTTCCCTCTCTCACTGTGTCTCTCTGTCAAATAAATAAATAAAAAATCTTAAAAAAAAAGACATTAATAAACTGTCCCTTAGTAACGAGTATTTCATGTAGAATGGCCTATTTCCTCTTCACCAGATGTTGTTAAAGCACTCTTCAAGCATTCCTAAATGATCTAATGCATTTGAGCATTGTAATTTGGATTTACAATATAGCATAATAAAATAAAATTAAAAAAAAAAACAATACAGCATAGCTAGTAAACATTGACTCAGAAACCTTATAACCTCACCAAAATTATTAATAAACAGTAAAACACTGTCAACTGTTGAGGTCATTTGCTATTTTTTTTAGATAGATATTTGAGTCATTTAACATAAATACAAACTCTAACATTCTTGACACTTTGGTCTTACCACATTAAGTCATCCTTTGTTATAGCACACATCACTTGCCTAAATTTGCCATCTATGAACAATATGGTATTTCTGGAAAAAGCATGTGTTTCAGAGTAGAGAAATCTGGGTTATCATACATTAGTTAACCTAATCTAGTTCATGCTCCTATTTCATCTATTATAATAAAAGGAGAATATGAAAAACCTCACAAACCTTTTCAGAGGATTTAAATTATAGATAGATGACAGATGATAGATATAGTTCAAACTATATATATATATGTATATATAGAGAGAGTTCTAATTATATAATAGAGATATATTAGATATGTTTAATTATTAGATAGAATATATGTACATGTATTTACACTGTATATAATTGTTTCATTGTGGATACTCTATAATAATTAATGAATGGAAATAAATGAATATATGGAATATATAAAGCTCTTGATAGAAAGTGCTTTCTTCCCTTTTGTACTCCCAATCATGAAATGATATTTTACAAAGGAAAACCTTACTGATTCAAAGTAATTTGGGGGGGAAAAAAGAACCATCTAAATTAGTGAAAGACCTAAGACTACAATTTTTTATAAAGCTTTATCAAAATTGTTATTTCTCAAAATGTTCCCAAGTAGAGAACACTACTTAAAAAAATAAATTCACCTAAAATAAATGCAATCTACTTACATATAAACCATAAATAATCTCAATTACTACAGAGCACTAACCATGTGCCAGGTCCTATTTTACATTCTTTACATTAAAAAAACAAAACAAAACAGTCATCTTCTCAGGCAGCTCATTTTTCCTGATGAGGAAACGAAGACTTCCCCAAGTGACCTGCCCAAGTCCACACACACACTAAATAGCAGAGCAGTCCAAATGTAGGGTTCATGCTCCTCCCTCTCCACTACTCCTCTATAATAAATGTGAAAAGCAAGTTTTCTCTTAACTAGGGAAAGCATGTCATCTTGTAATGTCGATTACATTATGTTGTTTCATCAAAATCATTTCTTTATAAAATCTACCTTGTGCCACCTGTAATTAGCCAATTATAAATTACTATGGTCAAAGAGATTCATCTCTGTTGATCATTTTAAACAAATTTGAAAACAAATTTTATCAACTGGATTTGAATTTTTCAGTGCATATTTTCATAAGAATAATCATTACCTATACTTCAAACTACACATTAGTTCTGAAACTTGCTTAATAAGGTATAATTGTGATAACCAAATCTTGTCTCTTTTTTCATTCATATTTGAAAGGAAAAGTCAAAATAAGTAAAAACACAATATTCACCTTCTTTGGAAGATACCTAAAAATAAAAATTTATTTTAACTCAACAAGATATAGAATAAAATAGATCTTTAGTTATACCTTTGGTTTTTTAAATTTCTCCATAATCTTAATAGGGGGCTTCATACTTAATTAGCTCATCTTTAATACTCTTTTGATGCTCTCAAAAGTAAATTTAGAAATTAGAAAGTAGCAAATGAGAATTGATCTACATGATAGCAGAAATAAATTATATTCCTGAGTATACAGCTTATGTAAAGAGAAAAAAAATTATTTTAAAAGGCTATATAATTTGAGCTGATTTTAAGATTTTTTTTACTGAAACGTGCCTACAATATTTCTGTATTGTTTTGCCCCACTTAGAAGCAGGAGACAGAACTGAATGAGCTCAAGTTCCTTTCTAATGTTTAAGTCTGTGAATCTACAACTCAACGTATGTTACAATATCTGAGATGCAAGAATTACACAATTCAGCCTTTGTGATTCATTTTAACTATTTCTCAGTTTCCTAGTCAATACCCCATTTGAGAATATTTGTGAGTGGTAAAATTAAGAAATATTCTTATATTGTAGCAAAAGTAGACAAAATTTGGAGGAAGAAATCTGTAGATACTAGACTGTAAGAGTGAAAATAAATCTCAAAGTTTCTAGTAACGAATGATTTCTGTGGCCATGCTTGATCTCTAAAGATAGGTAAAACTTTTAATTTTGATCAAGCCAATTAAAACTTTTTAAATGTTTTTGTTGAATTCAGAAGATATAAAAGTAATTCATAACCCATTGACAAATTTTTAAATAAAGAAAATTAGCCCTCTAAAACTGTCAACCCTTCAGTAGCGTTTTCAAATTTTTCAAGAAAGAAAAATTCAGTGTCACATTACAAAATTAATTTGAATTGGTTGGCAAAATACTAAGATTAATAGCATTAATTGCTTAGAATATGCTGTGATATGAATTTTTTGTATATTTGTGAAAATAAAATTATTACATTGTTTCTTTTTGAGTCAAACTTCCATCATGTAAAAACTCTTAACCCTTTCATTAAATTCAGAAAATAATGTATTTGATGCTGTGTTACACAGGGTTAATCCATTCTCCACAGTGAAGTACACAAATTTCAGCAATAACATATTCTGTTCCACTGTCATCCGTATAAAATATTGTTTACACTCCAGGACTATCGCTTCGGGAAATTATTGATGAGAGCAGCTGCTCCTTCAGAATAAAAGCAAAAAAGTCTTTTCTGTCCAACCAGGGGCACTTCAGTCCCTTGCTTTATCTCTATGGCACAGAAGCAAGCAAGATTGGATTTTAGACTTTGTTAAAAATTATAAAATGAAATAAAAATCTTTAGAAAGAAACTCTTTAAAACTCCACTTGGGAACTTTTGTCAAGCTCTCAGCCATCTCCCTTTACTCAGAATCCTTTGTTAAAAATGAAATGAAAAGCAGAACCTAAGCTATACACTGTAATCGGCAACCAACTTCAAATGCAACTCGTTGCTACTGAACTGAACATTGTGATTGCAATTATAAGTCTACACTGGTTCGTGCATAAATTATTCAAATTTGGGCAATAGATTATTCAAACATTATCTCGAAGAAACACTTCTGAAAGCTCACTAACAATTATGTTCCAACCCCTTACTAACAAATGCCATGCAATTAAGAGCTTAATGTATTTTTTAGACCCTGAAATGGTCAATAAAAATTGTTTTAACACAAATCTATTTTTAGCTATAATTCACTATTAAAAATTTCTTTCTTGTCAAATCTCAAAAAACTTCACCACTCTCTGAAAAGAAAAGGTTGAGAATTCATCTACGTTGTTCAAATTGAGTGTATATACATCAAAAGGCTAACTTCTTTTATAAAAATATGAAAATCCAAATATTACTTTTAAAAATGGAGATTCTTGATTTCTGTTAAAATGTCAGGACAACATCAGTTTCATATGACCTGACTTTCCCCACCAAGTTGTATTTTCACATAAAAAAATTGAATCAATCATTAGAATAAGTTTTATCTAAGTTCTAAAATTAATCATTTGGACCTGCCTTTTGTGCAAGTCATAAAATTCACAAATCCTGGGGCATGTTGTTGTTCATTTTGTAGACTATGTAAATTGCCTCTTTAAAGATTATATAATCCATGATTTACATGGACATGCCTGAGGTCCGTGATTACTTTCCCCAAGCATTGCATCAAGTAGGTAGTAGAGAATGCTTTACTCAATTACTGTCTAAGTCATCATGGATATCACAGTGACCCTGATCTGGTGCACTTTTCTTTTTAAATGGAGAGCCAATAAATGTTTACTGCTTAAATTCTGGACAAGGAAATTATTACTCATTTTACTGAAGAGTGCAGACGTGGGTCTTGCTTCTGTCAATACTGGGTCTCCTACACAAATTGATCCTCATTGGTTCTGAATAGGTCATGTACCTATTCCTGAGCCAAGCACTGGGGCAGCTGAAATGTTAATTCTCAAACTGGCTAGGCCTGAGTCACATGACCAGGAATAATTTATATAAGTGTTACAAATCACACCATCACCTCCTCTTGTAATTTGTATGTTTAAAGTATAAAGACTTCCTTGTCTTGGCTATACACAGATGACAAAACATCAGGAGGTAGTCTTGTTATTCATTATCTGTGTTATTTCACCTTTAAATGAAATTTTCTCTCCCACACCTGAATAATGCATATTCTCTATAGGTGAAAAGTGGAGGACTTTGTTTTGTCTTACTCTCAACTCGCAGTTTCCTCCTACTGAAGGGAAAAGTTTATAAGCTGGCCCTAATAGCTATCATTCTGTCAGCAGAGCAGAGGTGTGCAGTATACACAACATATGAGTTTCTGTCTCTATGTTTTCATTTATACTCCACATCCTTCCATAAAAGATTTCAACCTAGCTTACAGGAAAATATGCTACAGGACAAGATGAACCTAAATGAATTGTGGCATCATAGCTAAAGGACAACAAAAGCAGTAGGAGAGCAGGAATAAGATTTGACAAAAAAGAATAATCATAATAACTGCCAATAATTGGTATGCAATTAGCAGAGAGACACTGTAAAACTGTTTTTAAGCTTCAGACCAAGAAGACCAAGGTGAACATGATCAGCTTTCTAAACAGACGTTCTATAACATTTTCAACACACACACACATTGTTTTATATAGTTAAAACCATCATCAGTGTCTGATTTTTCTTCCTCACCGAAGGAAACCAAGGACACAAAAAGGTATAGCACTGGCCAGAAGGTAAGCTTGGAGAAAGTGCCCTGAGGTGGTAGCCATATTTCTACAGTAATAAGTAGAGACCTGCAGCCTTATTTTTATTCTGTTTATGAAGCTCTGTGGCCGGGAAAGAAGAGAGATGCAGGTTAAAGATGTGCCATAAACTATTCAATGTACAAGTGCAGAATAGATATGAAACTATTACCAGATTTTTTGCTGCCAGCAAAGAGAAATGCATGTACAGGAGATGCAGTTTATCAGTTAGGACTCTCAAAAGTAAAAGAAACCAGTAAAATCCTATCTTCATATTTCTTTTGTTATTCAAAAAAATTAAATTGCAATAGAAACCTTGCATATCAAAATTATATTTATCATTATTCAAACACATTAAGAGCAAAAGAACTAGAGACTGTTTTTTTAAAATAAATATTAATTTTCTTCCTTCAACTTTGCTAGAGAATAAAGTGATTAGATTTTAGATTTGCATTAATGAATAATTTAGGAGTTATGAAGAAGACACTAATTGTTGATGGAGCAACCTTTGCTGAAGAACACTCTATTTAAATAAGCAGAGTGCCTCAGGGTATTTTTGTCAGTCTAAGGAGAGCCATTTTATTTCACTCCAGGAACTTCTACAGTTCAATGTTGCATTAACTGAAAGAAATAGTTTTAAGCAACATAGTTGCTTATGCGTACCAGTGGAAAATCTCAGTAGAAATATTCTTTCTGATTTTTGGATGAGGAATAAAAGGATAACAGACCACTTGGAACACAGTCATAAATAAAAATGGGGGAAATTCATAAAGAATTTCATAAAACAGCCATAGCTACGACAGTATTACATACTCAGCTGATCGGTATTACACAGTCTGTAGTACATCAATTGGTAATGAACTCATGGCTCATAAAAGACACCAACAATCACTCTACCTATATCCCAACAAGGTGATGCAGTCAATTCATATTTAGTGAGTGCCACTATATATGAGGTGCTTTTCTTAACACAGAAGTCAGAGAAACCTCTAGGTATTTATAAATCATAAAAGCTTACCAATGTCACATGTGCTATAAGAAGAAAACATCAAACTGGAGAGAGAGAAACATGGCTATGGATCTTTACATTTCTAGGATTTAGATTTTGTAATGCTGCATTCGTTTTTATTATTTTTTTAAAGATTTTATTTATTTGAGAGAGAAAGAGCACACACGAGAGGGAACAAGCAGGGGGAGCAGCAGGCAGAGGGAGAAGCATACTCCCCACTAAGCAGGGAGCCCAATGAGGGACTCGATTCCAGAACCATCCTGGGATCATGACCTGAGCTGAAGGCAGATGTTTAACCGACTGAGCCACCCAGGCACCCACTGCATTCGCTTTTAAGAAAAACAGATGAGTTGTTATAACAAAACAAAGACTGTATATATTTTAACTGTATATAAAACTGTGTTAAACAACTATAATAATTTCTGAAGCAGATTTATTTGCATAGAAGGTTTGAATCTGGAGTGAGAAATGAGGGAAAATGGAGGCTGGTAAAGGACCAGTTTTCTATGAAGACAAACTCATTCCTTGCATTATGTGGGCTAGAGCTTAAACAAAGTAGAAAAATGAAATTTTGAAGGGTTTTGTCTATATCCAACTCTGGCCAGATCAATGTTTCTGCATTGAAAATAGACCGTAAGAAATAAAACAAAGCATTTGGATCATGAGATTATGGTTATTTGTATCTTATATATTTCTTCACTTTTCCAATTCTCCAATAAATACTAATTAATTCTAAAACCAGAAAAAAATCAAAATGTTATATTTTTTAAATATAATGTTAAAACAATAATAAATCTGTATTTGCTTTCACATGTTCCAAAGTACACTTAAAGAATATTTCATATTTATGTAAATATGTCTACACTTGAATGCACACTTACATAATAAATCGCCCATATATTATACCCTCAGCACAGAGTTATTGGTTTCCACTTCACTGTGCAAGTCAAGGTTCCATTAGCATGGTATCATGCTGTGAAAACTACCAACTGTTAAGAATGAAGACATCAATTTTCACATCTCTGGTCAACATTGTAGAATGCTTAAAATAATCATATATTTCCAAATGTAATGCTGAAATACACATTCAAATGTTTTATTAACTCTGAAAGTTTGTGTATTTTCAATATATGGCTATGGAGGTAGGTTAATATGCCTGCCTTAGTCATTAAGTGTTAAATAAAAATCTCTGTTAATTTTGTATATTAAAGAAACTTCTATTCATTTTTATACATTGAAAAAAATTCCAAGTAGCTATAGGTTTTCAACTCAGCAGGATTTTCAAGGGAAAATATGTTATGCACTAAAAAATAATGGGCTACATAGAGTGAGGGTGCAAGGTTAGGGAAGACATAAGGTAATTTCCTCCATTTAGAATAAAAAGGACCTATGCACCCAACTAAGTATAGGGATTCCATAACTTTCTACTATTTTTTAGCAAGTATGGTAGCCTAAAGTGGATGGCAGAAAATATAGGTCCTCATTCATTTATTGAGTACTTATTACCAGTCACCAAAAAACAATGCCAGAACTCATAATCAAATGAGCTATAGGTATAAGGAAAAAATATTAGTTAACCTTTGTTTTTCTACTATAGCCATACTTCTACTTTGAATAGATTCTTATTCTATAGCAACAGATATATAACTTCGCCTCACATTTCTCTACCTCTTCCATCTCTCTCTCTCTCTCTCTCTCTCTCTCTCTCTCTCTCACACACACACACACACACACACACACACACACAATTTGTTTCATTTGCATGCAAGCTGAAGAAAATATAAGTACAGCAAAAGTGACAAAAGTAGGAAATGCCCATCTGGTCCTTGATCATCATCTATCCTTGGAGACCTCACCTCATGTGGTACCTTGTCCTCAGTGCATTTCTGTTGCTGCTACTTAATTGCTTTTTGCAATGCAGAACTCCTTTCCATAGTCAATTCCTTGCCTGTCTAAGGTATATAGAAATTTATTCTCATACTTCAAACCAAGCTGAGCTGCAGGTAACTCGATGAAACTGTCTAAGACCCTTATCTTCTTAGATGTACCACATAGTTATTCTTTAGAACCCTCCCTGCTAGAAGATCTCTTCCAAAGAAGTAAGCCACAGGCACCTTCTACTCTCATATTCCAGAAATCAATTTAGGGTATGTTACCACATGAAAGGAACTTGGCTCAAGAAAATGGCCACAGAGCCTCTTCTACAATGTAAATCAGTGAAGTTCTTTTTACTTTCCCTCCAAATTTTTCCTCCTCCATAGCCCAAGTAACTGTTTAGTGTCTTGAGAAAACTTGTTTTTCAGTATGCATTCTTCTTAAATTGTGTGTGTGTGTGCGTGTGTGTGTATGGTATGTGACCTGTCCTAAATACCTTATACATCCAATCACTCCTGGCATATCCTGCCAGATTGTTTTTAAGATTTTATTTATTTGAGAAAGAGAGAACACAAGTCGGGGATGCGGCAGAGGGAGAGGGAGAAGTAGACTCCCCACTGAGCAGGAAGCCTGATGTGGGGCTCGATCCTAGGACTCCAGGATCTTGATCAGACACTTCTGATCAAAGGCAGACACTTAACCGACTGAGCCACCGAGGCGCCCCCCTGCCAGATTCTTTTGCTTTGACCTAATCCTCAGGGATTCAATAGCTGCTTGTTGCCACTTAAAAGAAATTTGCCTTTCTTGCCTTGCTATTCAAGCCTCCTGAGAAATCAGAATTCATCATGACTTTTCTCTCACTACCACCTACAAAAGATCTATCACTCTAGTGAGACTGGTCTCACCACTGCTCCCAATACACATCACCCCAGCTTCAATCTTGTTACTGTTGCTCACTGTGCCTTACATGTACTTTATTTCAGTCCACATCTGGGAACTATCAAGACTCCACTCTAGGCATATCTCTTCCATAAAGGTTTCCCCAGTACTCTCCCATCTGATTGCTCTGGTCAGGCAACTGTTAACAATGTATACCATCACTTCTTGTTATTTGCAGTACTTTCTATTGTTTTTATACTTTGTCTTACATACTCATGTATTACTGGATTAGAAGCTTCTCACAAATAGAGTTCATGGCAGGCAGGCAATACACAGCTGGACAAAATGCAACAAATACTTAGAAAAATGAATTACATATATACATGTAATCCTAAAGAGAGAGAGCATGCAAGTCTATTTCAGACATTTATTTATGATCAAGTAAATATAAAATACACCAGTAAATATTGCATTTTCTGCCATGTAGCCATTCTAGAGATTTTACTACTACAAAAACTCAATATATTAATACAAAACTAATGTTCATCCTGCCTACATCATTTGATTTTTAATGTTTTGATAATTCCTGACCCATCTGCTTTTATTGGTACAATGCTGAAATCCAATTTCTTAAGAAGACATGTTAATTCCTCAGTCTTTTAGAAATAAAAATCTCAGTTTGCCTTGGCTGTTTCTTCATAAGTGCTTTCTACTCTAATGCATTATTTAAACTAAAAATGTGTATGAGCCTATTTCTATCAGATATTTGATGTTCATTTGTTTGCAGAGATAGAAAGACAAGAATACAATCAACACCTCTGTATATTTAAATAATTCACATTGCCGGAGGTCCTTTATGCTCACGAAAACAGGGGTGGCTTTGAATAATCTGTGAGAGATTATATTAAAGTATGGATCTCTAGATACAATTTTCTTCCTCAGTTCTATTACACTTTCCTTTCTGCTATTAGATATCTAAGGCATTGGTGACAATGAAACTTCAGTGTTGCATTATTTTATTGGGAAGTTTTTATTTCCCATGGGGTAATATCCTTTCTGGAAGCACATTCAAGATCATTTCTGAGGGCTGTTTTCATTCTTTACCTGGGGAGGTCTCCACTAACAAATAAGCTCCAGGGACATTTTCTCTTTTACCGCAGCTGAATCTCCAGCACCTGGAAGACTCCCTGGCATTTAATAAATATTTGTTAAAGAAGTAAAGGACTAAATCAGAAAAAAAGATTATCTCTCTCTATATTTTTTTTTTCTTATACCTTTTTTTAAAGTACCTATCTCCCACCTCCTTATTTTTCCCCTAGCTGCACATCCCACTGAAATCTTCAATAACTAATTGACAGAAACAGTTTTAAACTGTACTTAGTAATAATAGTATACTAGTTGATTTGCACAGGGCAAATATTTAGAGATATCATGTAAATGTTTATAGGTATTACAGGTTTATAGGGGAAACTTGCTTCCCCTCCCCCAAAAATTGTTGCTTGATTTTCTCAAGGTAAGTTTGCCTAAGCAAAATAGAAATTAAGTCTTTAAAGCTATTTTCCTATAGGAACCTAGGAGGGAAGTAAAAGCTACCTCTCCTCAATGTTTATACAACTTTTGGTGGTAGAATGAAAGGAAGGAAGAGGAAGGAAGAAAAGAGGGCAGAGGGAAGGAAGGAAGGGAAAGAAGAGAAGAAAGGAAGAGAAGGGGGAGAGAAGTTGGGGGAGGAAGTGAAGGAAGAAAAAAAAAAAAAGAGGAAGGAAGGAAGGAAGGGAGTTAGGAAGGCAGAACGAGAAAAAAAAGAAAGCCTAACATCTACTGCATCAAAATATACAATTTACTGGAAAAAAAAAAATCAGCTAGCTGTTTTAGATCACATAAATTTAAAAAACTAATTAGCTTACAGATACAAATATTTTCACTTTTAGCAGAATTTCACTGTCAATATAAACACTTGTTCCTAAGGACTGTCATCATGTAAAGATGATAACATCTGAGTATATCTCCAAGAAAATCTTGAGTTCTTAGAAGCTCTGACTTCTTTAATTATACTATGCATTACTAAGTTCCTTTTACATATGATTGAATTATTAATACTTAAGAAGCAAAGCCATTTCATACTTAACTCTTGTTGCAGGAGCTCACTTTGCGGAAGTAATTCCTTCAGAAGAACGAGGAAACCACATATCTCCAGCTGTGACAGAACTAGGACTGGAAAAGAGCCTCCATCAGCTCACCTCCTCATTGCTAGCATGTCATGCACCACAGTAAATCATTAAGAGGCATGTTTTACAGTACGATTTCCTCTTACTTTATTTGATCCTCAATTTTAGATACATGTTGATATGTTGATATACTTTGTGTTTCTATAGAAACCTTCATTTAAAGTTAAACTTGTTTTTTAATGTCGAATCACAGAACTTACATTTGATCTTGAAGTATTAAAATTGTTCATATTTTGAATATTGGGAAATGGGAGACATCAAACAGTCATAAACAGTTTTGTAATTGTACTATAACTATTATTCTGAAGGCCAGGGCCCTTGAGGTTTTGTTTTTGTTTTGTTTTTAGATTTTATTTATTTATTTGTCAGAGAGAGGGAGAGAGAGCACAAGCGGGAAGAGCGGCAGGCAGAGCAGGCAGAGGGAGAAGCAGACTCCCCGCTGAGCAGGGAGCCCGATGCGGGGCTCGATCCCAGGACCCTGGGATCGTGATCTGAGCTGAAGGCAGACGCTTAACCGACTGAGCCACCCAGGCATCCCTTGTTTTTGTTTTCTTTGCTGTTACTTTTTATTGTCATTTATACACAAGTATGCAGATACCAGATACATTAAAAGCTACCACATATTCTCGGATAAAATAGCTGAATTTTGTATCCACATGGAAAGAAAGCATTTTATTTGGACACATAAGAAAGAAAACAATAAAGATATATTTCCAATTATTTTTCATTGAATATTAAGATATTTAAAATATAGGATACAATATATGCACATAACCATACACACATTTGGCTATTGCTTTTCTATTAATTGAGATTACAACCATAACCTTTCTGCATCTTGTTTTTCTCCCTCCAAAACACATCTTAGAAATCTCTCCAGGTTAATTCGTGGAGAACTAATTCATTGTTTTTACTGATAGCATAATATTCCACGGTGCTGACACCCCATCATTTGTAAAGCCATCCCTCTTTTGACAGGCATTCTCTTCGTTCCCACTGTTTTCCTTTCCTTCTTTACTCAAGATATTTTCACATCTTCTATTAAGCAACTATGCTCTTGTTTATCTGTATGTTAGATTCAATGAAATTTAAACTGTTGAACAAAAGTACGTGTATCTCTATTTAAATATATATGGCCAGATGACTTTCTCAAACTGCAGTGCAACACTCACTTTCCTAGCATGTACAAGAGTGAGCTCTTCTACAGATCAGTGCTTTTATTTCTTGACAGGTCTAGGAATATAATGGTATAGGTTGTTTTCTGTGTTTGCGTGTGTGTGCACATTTTTCTGACTACCACATTTGAACATTTTTTTCTTATATTTTTTTGGCCATTTAGCCAAGATCTTTGCTATTACTCTGGGGACTGAATATTTGTCTTGTCACCCTAAAAGCTCTGTGGTAACATATACAACAAGATATCAGTGAGTACAATCCAGAAACAAATCAAAATGAAAGTATAGGACTTGGGCACCTGGGTGGCTCAGTTGGTTAAGCGACTGCCTTCGGCTCAAGTCATGATCCCGGAGTCCCGGGATCGAGTCCCACATCGGGCTTCCTGCTCAGCAGGGAGTCTGCTTCTCCCTCTGACCCTCCCCCTCTCATGCTCTCTATCTCATTCTCTCTCGCAAATAAATAAAATTTAAAAAAAAAAAAAAAAAAGAAAGTATAGGACTAAGGGTTTATTCCAGGAATGCAAGAGGGTGCATTATCAAGAAGTCTATCAGGAAGCCCATTACTTCTGCATATTAATAGAAGAAAAATAAATAACCATATCGATAGATGATTACAAGATATTTGATAAAATTCAGCAGTCATTTCCAGTAAAAGCACTAAATAAAATATTAACAAAAACAAAATATGTAGATACAGTAAAGACTATCTTACCACAACCCAACAGTACATATTATATTAAATAAACACTAAAATCCTTCCAGTTAAGACAGAGATGAATGTTTTCACTATTAATATTAAATACTGCCTTGAAAGTTTTAACAAAAGCAAAAGCAAATACCCAAGAAAATTAAATAACTAGCATAAGCAGTGAAAGAGACAAAATTATCCTGTGCAGAGGATAGAAAATCCAAGATAAGAAATTTTCAAAAACAAAATTAATAAAAGACTTTGCTGAGATAGAAAACATGACATAAATATACAACACCCAATAGTTTTCTTTATTTGAGCAATCAATACAGATAAAAATAGGAGAAAAATCTTTTGATAATGACAAAACCCAAAAGATATTTAGTAATAAATATATCAATATAGAAAAATATTTTAAAACTATAAAATGTTTCTAAAATAAGTATAACAACATCTGAACAAATGGAAAGTCTTACCCTGTTCCTGATGAGAAAGAGAAAAGCAATCCTGGATAAGCTGACCTGGCCATCACATGTTCTCCTATTGAAGATATACAATTTTGTAGAATAATGCCATCAAACAAGGCTACTCTATGACTGCAATGAACAAATACAAAAATAAGATTATCATGACCTAATCATGTCTGAACACAGACAAAACATGAATATTGTCCAAATAACAAAACTGATTAAACATCCTCCATCCTGGTTAATATGAGTGTCTGCTTCTTCTTTACCAATTAGCTCTAGACTCCCTTCATTCTCCCTTCCTTACAGATGAGATCTATAATTATCCCCCAGTTGTAGAATTGCCCTTACTTCCTTAGAGCATCCAATCCAGAGCAAAGCCCTATTTCCTTGAATCATCTTCAACATCACTAACACAAGCCTAAATCCTATAATAAATTATTTTTAACAATCTGAGACACCCTGTCATTCCCCATGATGTGTGTTCTCCTTTGCTGCCAAGAACAATAAACACAACTTGCTCAACTATAGGTTGTTCCTGGTGGTCTTTGACTGGAGGGCATTGACACTGGATGGGAAGATTAAGAACACAGACCTATCAATTCTTCTAAAATTAATATTTTAATGTTTAAAGCAATTACAATGAGAGTTCCCACTTTTTGTTTTGTGGGTTGCGATTTGCTCAAAACGATCTTCAACTTCACTAGAAATATAAATGCCTGAGAATATATAAATATATAAATTATATATTTTATACATATATATATATAGAGAGAGAGAGAGAGAACTGGAGGGAGATGGGTGTGTTTACAAAAAAAGCAACAGGAGGGGTCCTTGTGGAGACGGAACTGCTCAGTGTCTTTACTGTGCTGGTGGATACACAAACCAACACGTGATAAAATTGCTTAGAACTAAATACACACGTGTGAGTACAAATAAAACTAGAGAAATCTGAATAAGACTGATGAATTATATCAATGTCAATATCCTAGTATGATACACTATGATATTATAAATAATTACCATTGCGAAAAGTATACAGGGACCTCCTGATATTCTTACAACTACATGTGAATTGAACATTATCTCAAAATTTTCAATTAAAGAAAGAATAGCAAAGTTTATGGGGAAGGGAATGTGCATTATCAAAATGCATATTTTATTCTAAAATCAGCAAATACAAACAATAGATATTGGTAAAAATAGTGGACTAGGGTATAAAATCTAGAAATATGTTCATATATTTATTACTATACATGTATATTAATTTCCAATTTAAATATTGTTTACATCAGACAAAAAGTGTTTCAAACATCTGGAAACTAATATGTAACACTATGTAAGTTATCATCATATACACTTAGTCAAGTTATTTGATATATTAAATATAACTATTCAAATAATGAAAAGTAAGTAATACTGTTGTTCTATCAAAAGAATGTAAACCCTATTTAAAGTTGCACATTATATTTAAATTATATTTTGCATAAGAAATCACAATTCACGTGTATTTAGTAGAAGTGCTAACAATGTTTTTTAGCTCAACACTAGAAAATAATGTCTAGCATGACAATGTATATTTACTGTTATTGTATGAAGCAAAAGAGAACCCCTCAAATCCAGGTAACACATAAACCTCCCAAGAAAGATTTCATCTATGGAGGTTTCTGTGTAAGGCCGAAGTGTCATTGTTCCAAACTCAATTACAGATTTTCAGATAAATCTAATACCTAATACCTCTTTCTTAAAACTGCCTTATCTCCAGGAAGTACATTTCTTGTTCCTGCTCGGTTATAATTTATCTTGATTTAATTCTTTTTCAGCTGGTCTCCTTAATCCTGTTAATTATAGCTTCTTCAAAACTTACCCTTATGTACTCTACTTGCACTATTATCAGATCATTTCATTATCAATTATCTGTAAAATTAGTTCTTAAATTATTCTTCGTTTTTAATAACTTATTGTTCTCACCCATCAACCTTTCCAATTCTAAGGTAGTATTTTTAGATATGTTTCTCATTCTCTTTCCCAGAGCCATTAATCAAAGACCTCACTTTGATTACTTTTTTTTCCACAAATACTGTGAAGTACCTACCTCTCCTTAAGATCCAGGGCTAAAACAGTGTTTCTCAAAGTAGACTTAAAAAAAGTAGACTTGTAGTGCATGTCAGATGCAAATTTCCACCTCCATTTCCATAAATTCCGACCAGAAGGTCTGTGGTGGGACCCCAAAATCTGTATTTTATTTTTTCTAAAACCTATTTTTTTCTTCTTTTCTTTCCCCCCAGTTTCATTGAGATCTAATTGACCTATAATTAGGAATCTGTACTTTAAACAAGTCCCCTACATGATTCATGATTCTGATATGGGACATATAAGGACAATTCTTAAGAAATGCAGAAGGAAGATGGTGCCCATATAAAAGTCCTTCTCAAGTTCATCTTGTGACGGACTCTAAAACATCACCATCGGAAATGTCTCAGTGCTCTGGCCAATAGTTGGGAAAATCTGGAGCTGCTTCTGTTAAATCCCCTGGTGGTAAATCATGGATAGGGTTTTTACCTACAAGCTGAAATAAGAGCAAGTTGTTGAGACAGTACACTTAGCGATAAGGAGAAGTGGAGGCCAAATGAGCTCAAACAATTGCTTTCATATCACTGAGCCTCAGTGTCATTCTCTGTAATGTCAGGATAACATCTGCCCCAGAGGGTAATTGTGAGGATTTTTTTCTGGGAAGTTTTCATGATTTTCTCAGATGTTTTTATTCTTAATAACTGTTTATATTTCTAAAAGAATATGGCCTGAGTGAAACACCTTGCATTGTGTTGGGATTCTGCAGGTGTTTAAATGATTATTAGATCAGAAACTCAACAACAACAACAAAATACTGTTGTCCTCATGTGTTTAATTTCCTTTGTTTGAGGTGATGAAGATTCTCAGGAAGTAGAGAGGAAAATATTATGAGCATAGTGTTTTTTGAGAACAATGACCCCTCCCTCTTGTCACCATATTATATTGACCCTTCCTCATGTCCTAATACAGTGCCCCAAAGTCCCAGAGAAAAACATTTTCCTCTGTTGGAAACATAATAGCATCACAAATTATAGCCATGGATGTTTGCTCTGTAATATAAACATTTCACATTTTCCATCAAGTCTGAAAAGGGAAACAAAAAAGAGCTATGAACATTATCTCACAGAGCATCTTATCAGAGAAGACTACCTTATACCCCAAACAAAAATCACTGGTCATTTGTGCCTTCAAAAAAGAAAAAGAAAGGCAGGCCACCCTCTTGATTTCAATTAGTGTCCTACCAAAAGGAATTTATAAATCACTTTCTAATTAGATAGCAATGAGTGTTTAGAGAGCACGCACCTTGTAAATCCTAAAAAAATTTCCTCTCCAGCCCCAGGAAACCATGTGCTGGTTATTTCTTCAATAACGAGCAGATGCCAGACACCATGTCCACTATTGTCAGGGAGTTCCTGATCTGATATAACAGGAGGTCCTTGACCAAAACCTCCACCTCCTCTGAGTTGGAGATTTCCCACTGGGCATCTGTATCTTTATGCCAGAGTATTTCTCCTAGAACCATGCTTCCTTGTACATTCTTTTTTTTTTTCCCCCTTTTACTTATCAAAACTGCCCTATTAAGCTCAGGTGCCTGAGAATATATTATGATTAATTTCTCTTGGCCTACATGATAAGATATTACATGGACCAAATATACCCCAATCCTAGTAAATCTTTTTCATTTTAGTAAGTACCTCTCTAAAAGGGAGAGATGTTTCAGGAGAGGCAATGCTATCAGGGTCTTTAAATCATGTTGCATAATGTACTCATTCTACAAAGTGAAAATAAAATACCTAATAAGTGCTACACACTCTTTCAGATTCTGGGCACTCAAAAGTAAGTTTTAGGGGCGCCTGGGTGGCTCAGTTGTTAAGCATCTGCCTTCGGCTCAGGTCATGATCCCAGGGTCCTGGGATTGAGCCCCGCATCAGGCTCCCTGCTCAGCGGAGAGCCTGCTTCTCCCTCTCCCACTCCCACTGCTTGTGTTCCCTCTCTCGCTGTCTCTCTGTCAAATAAATAAATAAAATCTTTTTGAAAAAAAAGTAAGTTTTAGCTAACATAATTGAGAGTTTATGCCATGCAAAACAAACAAACAAACAAAACTTTACTCCTTTTACATAGATTAATTCACAATCACTCTGAGTAGGGGACTATTACCTCCATTTCACCATCAACTTTTTTTTTCACAGAACTGGAACAAATCCTAAAATTTGTATGGAACCAGGAAAGACTCTGAATAGCCAAAGGAATTTTGAAAAAGAAAACCAAAGCTGGTGGCATAACAATTCCGGACTTAAAGCTCTATTACAAAGCTGTAATCAACAGAACAGTATGGTACTGGCACAAAAACAGACCCATAGATCAATGGAACAGACTAGAGAACCCAGAAATGGACCTCAACTTTATGGTCGACTAATCTTCAACAAAGCAAGAAAGAATATCCAATGGAAAAAAAGACTGTCTCTTCAACAAATGGTGTTGGGAAAATTGGACAGCCATATGCAGAAGAATGAAACTGGACCATTTCCTTATACCATACACAAAAATAGACTCAAAATGGATGAAAGACCTAAATGTGAGACAGGAAATCATCAGAATCCTTGAGGAGAACACAGGCAGCAACCTCTGTGACCTCAGCCACAGCAACTTCTTGCTAGATACATCTCCAAAGGCAAGGGAAACAAAGGCAAAAATGAACTACTGGGACTTCATCAAGATAAAAAGCTTCTGCACAGCAAAGGAAACAGTCAACAAAACCAAAAGACAACCGACAGCATGGGAGAAGATATTTGCAAATGACAAATCAGATAAAGGGCTAGTATCCAAAATCTATAAAGAACTTAACAAACTCAACACCCAAAGAACAAAGAATCCAATCAAGAAAAGGGCAGAAGACATGAACAGACATTTCTGCAAAGAAGACATCCAAATGGCCAACAGACGCATAAAAAAGTGCTCAACATCCCTTGGCATCAGGGAAATCCAAATCAAAACCTCAATGAGATATCACCTTACACCAGTCAGAATAGCTAAAATTAACAACTGAGGAAATGACAGATGTTTGCGAGGATGTGTAGAAAGGGGAACCCTCCTACACTGTTGGTGGGAATGCAAGCTGGTGCAGCCACTCTGGAAAACAGTATGGAGGTTCCTGAAAAGTTGAAAACAGAGCTACCCTATGACCCAGCAATTGCACTACTGGGTATTTACCCAAAAAATACAAATGTAGTGATCCAAAGGGGCACCTGCATCCCCATGTTTATAGCAGCAATGTCCACAATAGCCACACTATGGGAAGAATCCAGATGTCCATCGACAAATGAATGGATAAAGAAGATGTGGTATATATATACAATGGAATATGACACAGCCATCAAAAAATGAAATCTTGCCATTTGCAATGATGTGGATGGAACTAGAGGGTATTATACCAAGAGAAATAAGTCTATCAGAGAAAGACAATTACCATATGATCTCCCTCATATGTGGAATTTAAGAAACAAGGCAGAGGATCATAGAAGAAGAGAGGAAAAAAATGAAACAAGATAAAACCAGAGAGGGAGACAAACCATAAGAGACTCTTAATCTTAGGAAACAAACTGAGGGTTGCTGGAGAGGAGGGGGGTGGGGGGAAGGTGTGACTGGGTGATGGACATTGGGAAGGGTATGTGTTGTGGTGAGCTCTGGGTGTTGCGTAAGACTGATGAATCACAGACCTGTACCCGTGAAACAAATAATACATTATATGTTAAATAATAATTATATGTTAATTAAAAATAATTATTAAAATAAATAAATGGAAAAAATTATATAAGAAAGAGAGATATGATACCAAGTAGGTATTAAAGCCATGACTGAAACCCAGGCCGCTCAGCATCAGAGCTCAAGTGCTTAAGTATTATAAGCTTTACCACTATGAGAATTCTTCCATGAGACAAGAGTCCTCAGTCTTACGAGGCAACAGCTGTGGAAAGAAATAATAATAAAAACATATGAGCTACATAGTGCATGCTGTATCCTGAAGGATGTATGCTTCCAACTGCTGGAATTCCTCAGGCATCCATCCTCATTATAATTGCTCTAGATGAAAGGAATCACCTTGCCCAAGGTCAGCCCCCTTCCCAGGGGCACTCACATGCCAGGGCTGATTGACATGAAAGACCATTCTGAGAACCATTCAAGCTTCCCATCTTTACATGGGGCTCACTGGCATCTTTTTCAAAACTGTATCCCAGCCCAGAAGCTCTCTCTGTTCAATCTTGCTTCCTTCCCTTTCTTTCCACAGCTGTTAATCTTCAAAGTACCCCCTAACAAACATCCTACATCCTTATTTCCATTTCAGAAAGGAAAAGCTAGTCTCTGTCCTGCATGCTTATCTGCATCTCAGGGACTCATTCCTGGGAATCCTGGTCTAAGACATGCTATAGCATAAGCAACATTTGAGGGGATGAGAGGTGGGAAAGGAATTAATTAACTTCCAGGGCAAGTTCTATTGGTAGTGGGTAGAGTTGAGGGAAGTGAATCTATTCTAGTTCTTATTTATCAACAAGAAAATCCAATATGGCTAGTTTCCATTCAAAAACAAACAAACAAACAAACCTTATTAAATGACATTATGTAGCTCATGAACTCTCTGGGAGGGTTGGAGAACAGTGCTGAAATTATCGCTACAGACTTGCATGACATACCTTGTCAATACACATTTACATCTCTGCCTGAAACATCCATGCCTCAGTCAGCAATCACCACATCTGGGATTGGACTTCAAAACATCTGCCACTGCCATTCAGGGAACTGTGATACCTTCATCATGTTTGCCACTTCCTCATGCAAGGCCACCTCCTAATGTTGCTAATCTCTGATTCCACGTCCGATTTATAGAACACTGGTCACCTGCCTATATCCTCACAGCAATGGTATCTGAGGACATGCATTTTTCAGAGGGTAGAACTCAGGTGAGAAAGTCACAAGAGGTAAGGATAATGTTCAAAGATGGAGGCTAGCCGCATCATCCACTATAGGGGGAATTACCTGGATTTTCCTCTTTACATAGTAAGGGTTCTGGGCAGTAGTTCTGGGCTATGCAGTGTTCCACAGCAACTGGAATAGGAAATTAATAGCCAACCTCCCTTTCTTAACCAAATGTTTATTGCTTTTTCTCCTCTCTATGCTCACAAAAAGTAGTATCGATTAATTATGTATATTTGTATTTTTTTAAGCATTTTTTCATTCCTCTTAACTTGTTCTCCATTTTTTAATGGTTTCAATTAATCTTTACACTTTAAATTCACTGCAGATTTTATATTGGACAACATGGACCAAAAGCAATTATTGAATAAAATATGGTATTCCTAGAAGTAACGTTCTAAATGGTTTCTGCTCATTGAAAAGAATTGAGGAATTGTACATATTTCCATATTTTACTCATAATCACAATACAATTCTATCCTTCATAAGATTAGGTCTATTCTGCATTATTTCTGATCTAAATCAAACTACCTCAGCTGAAAGTCACATTTGTCATAATGACTATTAAAGTTAGTTTATAATAAACCAATCTCTGCTGCCATTTTATATGGCAAATTATAATTTAGTCTTAAACACTCAAATTACTCTTCTGAACTTACTAGTTAAAATATTCAATTTCTAACATTCTTTTAATATTACTCTGGTTTAGACAAATACAGGGGTTATTTGTAAAGCTATGATCTCAGGTACAGGATCAGTAATGGGGGTTAACATCTCATCAAGTCAGTGATGTTCTGCACCTTTTGTCTATGAACTGTTGACAGGCAAAGAGAAGCAAAGAAAGCAGGAGAATCTGGATTAATCACTGGTTTGGCTAAAAATCTTCCCCTGCCAACGTAAAACACACACATACACACACACACACTGGTTAAATTAAAAGGTCTTTTGATGGAGTATCTTATTGGACTGTTGGTTGTTAAAAGCTATCATACATTAGGTTTGCACTGATACCTAGCACTTCTTTGCCAACATTTTCTAGGCTCCACTCAAAAGCAAAATTATATATGTAATAGCAATAGCATTAATAGTATTTATCCTAATGAGAATTTTTTTTTAAAGGAAGATGATTCCATGGCTTTCCAAAATTCTACTTATGAAGTAATTTTAATGTGTAGGGCATTTGCCTAAATGCATGAAACAAAATCTGTGTAGCTGTCTTCTGAGCCTGAACTTTTCCTTAGACGTAAAATACTGATGTGCTTGTTAGGACTCAAAGGGATTAAATGTAATTTGCATCTGATAGCAGCTTTGTTTCTCAGGGTAATTATGTATCTAGAAAAATGAAACAAAGCAGTTTCTGACAAACTTGGTATTGGTTTCAAAAAAGAAAGAACCATTTTTTAATAAGTGATATGAAAAAGGAAAATAATATTTGACTATTGAACTGCCTATACAAAGAAAAATCAACACACAGATTAATTGAAAAAGTTATTCCAGACAGTTTGGGGGAAAAAAGAAAGGCATGATTGGCATTGTAGCTTCTAGTTAATTGCTTTGGCACTGTATTCATACAAACATGGCTTCATTGTTTTGCTTCCACTTTTGAGGAATTCTTCACCACCATGTTACCCAGGTGGAAAACACTGTAAAATAAACTATGAAATAATGAAAAATATTTTCATATCATTATAATAAAAGTATCGGGATACTTGATGTCAGGATTGTTTATATGCTGATTTCCTCTAACATCGCTGAGCAAGAGAAAATTACAATCAAATAGATACATTGAAAAACTTAAACCTTTGTGGAAATGAGGCTAGACAGAAGCAAGACCAGATGACAACAAAGATTTAGTACAAAGCGAAGATCTGTGTCTTTGCTGTCTTACTGGAAAGATTAATAGCCAATGCTTTATCTGGATAAGATGCTAGAAGACTTAAGCCAAAAAAGTCAAATCCTAATTATTAGTTGACAACATGGTATAGAGTTAGTCAGACCAAGGCTTGACTCCCCAATCCTGCCACTCTCCAGCTAAGTAACTCTGAGCAGGTGGCACTCATTTCACTTCAGTCTCTTCGTCAATAAAATGAGGCAGTTGCTAACACCTACTTCACAGATAGGTGTTATGGTTAAATTTCCTTCAACAGAAATACCCAATAATTTTCCCCCGACAAGCATAATTTACCCTAATACTGAATCATTGCAAAGACAATAAAAATGAAGATGAAGAGTCAAAGAATTGGTAGACCAATTAATAAACTAGAATGTGTATATAATAACATGGAACACACCCTGGCAGAAATAGCCGATTTAAAAGGGATGTCGGGGTGCCTGGGTGGCTCAGTCGGCTAAGTGTCTGCCTTTGGCTCAGGTCATGATCCTATGGTCCTGGGATTGAGCCCCTCGTGGGGTTCTCTGCTCAGCGGGGAGTCTGCTTCTCTCTCACCCTCTGCCTCTCCCCGTACTTGTGCTCTCTCTCTAATAAATAAAATCTTTTAACTAATTAATTAAAAGGATTTACATGGGGGTGCCTGGGTGGCTCAGGGGGGTGAGCACCTAACTCTTGCTTTTCTTGCTAGAGTGGTTTCCAACTTTGTTTTTTGAGGAGAACAAAGGTTTTTGATTTTTTTAAAGAAAAAAGTAATTAAATAGATACATTTTATTGTATAGTGGTAGGTCTTTAAAAGGTTAGAGATGCAGAAAGTTCTAAGAGCAACTTTGTTTAGCTTCCAGCTTGAATGCTGCCCAATAATTTTAAATTAAGGCATAGTTTAATATAAACCCTGAATATCTGCAGCAAATAACATCCAACAGCTCTATTTGACAGTCATCCCACATGCAGCCAGCCATCTTCCTGGTAATAATTTAGAAATAGCCTAGCAGTTACTCTTGTTACTTTATTTTTGCTTAGGGATTCAGATTTTAAGGGGTTCAGCAATCAGCTGAAGGCTGAGCCAGATTTAATAAAATAGTGCAGTGTGTATTATACAAAATATATATAGGCTCATCCTTCTTTCCACCCCTTCTTCATCTCTAGTTTCTAACAACTTTGCTCCTTGGTACCATGTCTATCAAATTCTTGGTAGGTTTCAGTGCCCTTGTAATTTACAGAAAACTGTTACTCTTGGGTGAACTTCCATCTGGGATAGGTAGAGGACTCAGGAATCTGACCATGAATAGCTACCTGTAGGCCCAGGTTCATGGGTACCTAGCAAATGGAATCACGGTAACACACAGAGCAAAAGGCAGGATGAGAACAGAATCGGTATTAAGAAAGTCTCCACACAAAAATTCCACGCCAAGAAGTGAAAGTTTTACCCCAGGCAAAAGCCCTGAGCCAGGATGACAAAACGGAAGAGAAGTGATTACCCAAGACATCATTTCATCTAAGAAAAAGTCTTAAAAGAGTTTGTGTGAGCTTTGCTTTGGGTGAGTACTAGGACAATTTGGCCCAGTAAGTAAATCCTGGCATTTGTGACAACATAAAGCCTTTTCTTTCTATATACTCTTAAAAATGGTGGCTGCTATCTTTACTTGAAACCTTCAGTTGTTTGTATTCTGCTGAGCTCTGTCCAACATGATATTTACATGCTGTCTGACATAATGGAGTGATTGCAATGGCAATACTCTACTCCCTTTATCTGAAAGAATGCTCTAATATGAGTGAAAAAAAAATAGATTCACAATTAGGACAGAGTTTTTTGTTAGAATATTTCTCTGTAACACCATTAAATAGCTCCTACAATAGAGCTCACAGATAATTCCTCTTTCAATATTTTAAACCCAATAGAGACAAGACCACACATTGGGGACTCAGTGTTAATCATAGAAAAATAATATTCTGTACCTCTAAATGACCAATACCTTTATTTTTCCACAAAACAATACATGGTTCTATTTTTAATAATACTTATTCCTGCTATGTGGTTATCCATAATAACAAAAAATTACACTTATTTAGACACCTATAGGAAAAAAATGTATTCTCTGGACACCAAATTTAAGTTCTAAATTTTGGACTTGATAGCCCTAAGATTTTTCAGAGAATTTAGCACAATATCTAAAGTCTTCTAGAATGACTTCCACTGTCACCTCTATGTAGATAACTATATGACCAGCTATATTCCAACCCCATTTTCTTGAGCTTCAGTACTGCATCTCCAATTTAAGGGAACATCTCCACCTTGGCGTCAACAATCAACACCTCAAATTTAGGTCCAAAACTAATGTTATCTCTTCCGTGAAATCCAACCCTACTCCTCTGTTCCCTATTTCTGCTTCTTTGAATGATTATTAACTTATTCTCCCTGTTAAAAATGACAATTCATTATTTTACAAATACTTCTCTCTCAATATTAAATGGGCAAATTCTGTAGATTTTTCTTCAACAGTATCTTCTACATGTGTTCCCTTTTCCATTCTTAACATGCTTTTCAAATTATCTTGTACCTAGATTATAAAAAAGTCCTTAAAAAGCCCTTGCTTTTTCCTCTTCTTGCTAATCTATTTTGAACACAATACCTCATCTACCAACCTCCTGATGATGTCATGTCACTCACTCTACTCAAAAACTTTTATCTTCCTATTGCCAATTAGATCAAGTTCAAACACCTTGCTTAACCTGTTCATCAGAACCCTCTAACAAACGAAGTCTATCTGTCTAGTCTTTTAAATGTATACATACTTCACAATGACAGAAATCTCCCTAAGTTTTGAACACAGATTAGATGGAAATCTTGAGCCTAGGGTACATTTCTGAAGGGGAGAGCCTATTGGACTCGTTAGAATATTTTTTCTGATTCATAAAGAGTGGGACTGCTTGTATATTTCTAGCGAATGCATGTCCCTGGAACAGTACTCATTCCACTAACAAAACTTTGGTAAGGGAAAACTTCAGTTCTCCATCAGCTATGTGGCACATCCTGTGGAGCTGATGGAAAATTCAGACAGCTGAATCATTGCTATAGTGCCCGCTTTTCAGAAGTCTTTCAAATGCTGATTGCTCCTAAGGTGTATATTCCTGATCACTGTAGTGCAAGAATAACTGACCATCCTTAGGTGTGGATCAAAACTAAACAACAGATGCATATTTTACCATGTTTCTGCTAACATTTTCCAGTAAATTACAGATAATATAACACTTCTGCTTTCATATTTAATTCGATCTGCCTTGATACCTCACATGGACACTGGAACAGGAGTCTCTTCCTTTGGACTGTGTAAGAATTTTGTATCCTAACATCACAGAATTCCAGAACCCAGGCCTATACAATTTTTCTTTATAATCTGTCCTCTCTCCCTTCATGAGCTCATTAAGTCCCAAAGACTTTAAATGTCACCTGTAAGCCAAGACTTTTAAATTTATGACTCCAGCCAAGGTTTCTCCCATAACCTCTGGACTTGCTCATCTAACTGCCTACTTGACATCTTCCATCTCCCCTTGGGTGTTTAATGACACCTTTTTTTTTTTTTTTAAGATTTATTTGAGAGAGAGAGAGAGAGAGCAGGTGGCAGAGCAGGGAGGCAGAGGGAGAGAGAGAAACTGAAGCCAACTCCGCACTGAGGGAGGAGGCCAACACGGGGCTAGATCTCACAACCCTGAGATCAGATGACCTGAGCCGAAACCACGAGTCAGATGCTTAACTGACTCTGCCACCCAGGCACCATACGGGTGTTTAATGACAAAACTTACTATGCCAATAATTGGGCCCACGTGTTACTTGTCTTTATTCTAGGAGCATTTAGCTTAATGTCTAAATTATAGTAAATGGTCACTTAACATTTTTTACTGATGGAACTTGCAAATTTCTAACTTCATATGAAACCAAATGTTCCAGAAAAATAAAGTAATTTGATCCCAATTGCATTTAGTGCCATGTGTACACAATAACATTTTCTGGGGTTATAAATATTACAGTTAAAAATTCCACTGAAGGGGGTGCCTGGGTGGCTCAGTTGGTTAAGCATCTGCCTTCGGCTCAGGTCATGATCCCAGGGTCCTGGGATCGAGTCCCGCATCGGGCTCCCTGCTCAGCAGGGAGTCGGCTTCTCCCTCTCCCTCTCCCTCTCCCCCTGCGGTGTTCCCTCTCTAGCTGTCTCTCTCTCTGTCAAATAAATAAATAAAATCTTTAAAAAAAAAAATCCCACTGACTGGGTGTTATACGCAAACAATGAATCATGGAACACTACATCAAAAACTAATGATGTAATGAATGGTGACTAACAATGTAATAAAATTTTTAAAAATTCCACTGAAAATTTTGGCTTAAGCTCATTTTTATCTTTGACAAAAGAAAAATGAAGCCAGTGTACAAAGCTATCTGGCATTAATTTCACTAACAATACATTGCCACAGGTCATGGGAAACTACATGTCAACAACACCAAAAACATCATTATACCATCAGACACCATGTAATTATCTCTCAAAGGAAAATATTGTGGAATTTGCTAATTCTATTTCTAAGATAGATTTCACAAAGTTTAAAACTGCAGTTTAATTCAGAAACATTTGCTGAGTGCCTCCAGACCCCAGGTGTTGCTGCTGCTGCTGTTTTCTTTCTCTTGTATCCCTTAGAGATAAAAAGAACAGTGGTAGGACCATCAGCTGTGGAGACAGCAAGTCACTGTAATGAATTTGGGTGTTTCTCGCAGGCTTCCCTAAGGTTGGGCTGTTTGTGAATTTGAGGCAGGAGGAGACAAGTAAGAAACACATCTCAACAATAATGAATCTAGTGTGGGAGAAAATGGTATATTCAGCTAAAAATTACTGTAACTGAGAAAATCTGAGGATGTGAACAGTAAGTATCATTTCAGATCTCCTAAGTAGATCTGGGGAAAGAAGACAGATTCTAGGACCTGAATGAGGCAAAGAGGAACTAGATAAGAATAATTTTTCCTATTATTATCCCAAGCATTGTACATGACAGATGCTATTCAAAGTTCAAACACATTAATTCCATTAATTATCACAAGAACTCTAAGTATAGTTAATATGTACTAAGTAAATATTATAACAGATCTAAGATTGATACTATCATCCAATTTTACAGACAAATTAAATCAGAGAGAGGTTAAGCAACTTGTCCCATGTCAGAATTCTTTGTATTTATATACATGCAAATTTTATCTGCACAAACCCCATTTCCAGAAATATCAATGGCAGGCTTCTACTGACAGAAGAAAAAGCAGATACAAAGTTTATTATTTAAAGGATGTAGAAATAAGCCAACTAGTAAGGATATAAAATGAGAAATCAGCAGCATTTCTTAAGAAAGGCAGAGATGCAAGCATTCAGCCCAAAATGCTCACCACGGAACATATAGCGGAGAATGAATCGCGAATGAGGCTTGCATCAGAGTCTAACATAAATGGATACTGCAGCTCACACAGGACAGTCCTGGTTTAAAACTATATCCCTACAGAATTGTGACTTGTGTTTCCCTTGTCTCTCAAAAGTGTCCTGCTTGGATGGTGTATTACATGATCATTCTAAAAACCAGCCTGCTGAAAACTGTTTTCCTTGTTGTATGTACAGTACATATGAGACCAAATGCATGTATGCTTTCTGCGCATGTGTGTGGGTTGAGGGGGGACACCTCATCTGGACCAGGGGATCCTCACAAATCTTGGGGTTACATACAGAGTATGGCACCCAAGAACAGAGAATGCAGGACACTCAGAAATAAGCATGTTCTTCCATTAGATTTTCTTTGCTAACAAAGCTTGGCCTGAGGATCTTTCTGCATTCGGTGAGGAGATAGAAAACAAAGGTTACCCAGACATCTCTGAGAGTCAGGCTGAGAATCCTTAGTTATAAGGAATATCCTGCATTATCACATGCATGCTACTTTGTTAATTGCTTTCTGCCAAAATACTTTTTAAAAATGGCCCTTGGGGGCATCTGTGTGGCTCAGTCAGTTAAGCGTCTGCCTTCAGCTCAGGTCATGATCCCGGGGTCCTGGAATCAAGTCCCACATCAGACTCCTAGCAAGGAGTCTGCTTCTCCCTCTCCTTCTGCTGCTCCCCCTGCTCGTGTGCGCTCTCGAGCTCGCTCTCCCTCTCTCTTGCAAAAATGAATAAAAAAATTAAAATGGCCCTTAGGGGAAAAGCAAAAGTAAAAAAGCAAAATACACATGCATACACATGCAAACACACACACACGCGCACAAACATATAAGCATATAAATATTGCTGAAAGTAACGTACTAACCAAAGAAACAGCCCTTACAACTTATAATCAAGACATTATGGAACAATGATAAGGAACAAAGAAGATGTGTGTCTGCTAGATGTGGTACTGCCTGCTAGAAGCTCCAAAGCAGGGCACAGAATACATTGGTTTATAATGTTCTTATTAAAGTGAAATAGTGTAGAAGTCTAAAATATGCAAATAAATATATTTAAGGTAAACAAATGCATGCTTCAGGAAGTGAGTAATAGAAGCATAGTATCTTCTAGGTTTCGATAAAGCATAGATCAACTATGTCTCCCTCTTAGATGTATGCATTTCAAGACAAATTCATTCCACTGTACCAGTAACTGAACTCTGGGTAATACTCAGACCCCAAAAGAAATAGCCAATTTAAAATGTTTTTCTAAAGCCTGTGTGCTGCTTAATGTATTATTTTGATGGTGTCAGATTCAATTGTAAACATCTTAATTGGAATTGTTTCGTATTTCAGTTTTCTTTTGTAAAATGTCATGTTTAGTATTACAAGTAAATGCACTACTTTGAGAGAGGCAAAGACAAAGAGGTTTTAAAAAGGGGGTAAAAGTGATTGTATGAATCCATGCTTTGGACTTCCAAATCACTCACCATATGTTACAAGACTCCCCATGTTCTATCTCTACTCATCTTTCTGGCCCTACATTGCCTTCCAGCTACCATCATCCTGGGGATTTAAACCTTCCCTGCCCTTTAACCCTGCTCCCCAAAGTACCTTGAAAAAATTTCCAAACATTTACACAAAACACACTTGTAAGCAATTTGAAGACCGAGAATCTCCCTCCTCATCTCTATCTTCAGCACAGAGCATATTACCAAGCACGAAGCAGTTGTTTAATGAATATTTGCAGCATGAATAAGTGAAAAGTTACGCTCACTGTTTCATTTAAAATGCAGAGCCTCATAATCTTGCTAACAGAGCCCATTCCTTATTTTCCAAAACTATCTTTTAAATCTTTTAACAAGGCTTGCTACAAACAGGATCTTGCACAAGCATGTGCTTGCATGGAAACACACACATACACACACAGACACACAGGCACACTTACATTTTTTTTCTTTTTTTCCCCTTCTTCTCTCCCTACAGAGCAAGATGTGGCTATTAGTCAGTCAATCAGTCAACCTGTGAAATGCAAATAGCAGCTCACCATGATTTCTCCAGGCTTTCTAGCTCAGGCAGCAAAAATAAACTATATTTCTTAGAGAAAATCAAATGAACCTCATGTGAATGAATTGTTTTCTTTACCATTTTCATTTTTTTAAAAAAAGCAGAAATGCTTTTACCTGGAAAGTACTTTCTTTGACTAAGTTAGTATCATGCCGACTGACCTTTACTTTATTGTTCCACCAGCTCTCTGGCATTTTAATGTTTTGGTCCATAATAATAGTCTTGAAGAATGAAATGGGCTTTTTGAAGCAATTTTCTCCCTAAGGATTTAAAAATCAGTCTTATTTTTCACATCCTCAAAACAAAGCACTTTAAAAAAATGAAAATGCAGTTAAGGCAGATGTGGGCTCATTTACACGTTAGTATTTTTAAATGCTGGATGAAAAAGAATACTTTGTATAGATATTTTTAAATGTCTTTCTAAGCTTGAGAGATTTCTGGGTTCAGGACCAAATGCAATAAATTATAAGACTATGATCCTTCCTTTGCAGAGCTTCCTGGGATGAGAATCCTAGGACAGCCCATTAAGGGGTCAGAATTTTGTGTGTATGTACACGGTTTGCTCTGCTGGAAATGTCCCTGTGCCTGGCTCCAACCTGGTTGTGTTTCTAGTCTACCTTTAAAAACTTGACTTTCTCTGGTTCCACAATTTCTGCTAGTATAGCCTTTCAGCTATTTCCCCCCAAAAAAAGAATTAAAAAAAAAAAAGAGAATCAAAAGCTTTTCAAGTTGCAAAACAACCTTCCTCTGCTGAGCTAACAGATTTCTCTCCCTTTTGTTTCAGAGAGGAAACCAAATATACTCTTAAACCCTTCCTCCATCCCGTAACACTTGCAGCTGTTTCCTTCGCAAAGATTCATGACTATCATAACCAAAAAAAAAAAAAAAACTTATCAAAATTTTGGTGACAATTCAAACAAAACTTACAAATGTGAAATTTAAAACTGTTTTTCTCAATTATTTTAACTCATCAATAAATATATATCAATTAATAGATTACCTGAGAAAGATTTTGTTTAATTAGCATCACTGATAAAAATGATTTAAATTTGTTAGACAAAGGAGATGGCATTGCTCTTAAGTAAATATTTTGTCAAACATTTTCTAAATAATCAAGAAAGTTCTACTCAAAGATAAGACTATTTAAGTATATCATCTTTAATGAACTGGTCAACAAATATTTAAAGGAAAACACAGCACAGTGACCAGGACACTGTCCTAGGCATATAAGAGTTTGAAAAAAAATCATAATATACAAATTTCCCACCTAAATAAAAGATCACAGTCTATTTGGTTTTTGTGGGGTTTTTTTTTTAATATTTTATTTTTATTTATTTGAGAGAGAGAGAGAGAGCATGAGCAGTGGGAAAGGGCAGAGGGAGAGGGAGAAGCAAGCTCCCTGCAGAGCAAAGAGGGAGCCCCACACAGGGCTCAATCCCAGGACCCTGAGATCATGACCTGAACCCAAGCCAGACACTTAACCAACTGAGGCACCCAGGCACCCCGATCAGTCTATTTGTAAGATGAAATAACAAGCATACATGAAAGAGGTATCGAGTAAGAGTACTGTGAGTATCTGCTAAAAGAATTGTGTAGAGATAAATGTCAGTAAAAAATAATGAAGAACTGATTGTGAGTTGGTGGCAAGAAAGAAGTTTCATCATGAATCCTTCAATTCTTGTCAAATTTTTCTCTCTACTAGTATTTGTTGATAGGCTTCTAGATTTTAGTTGCTCCATTTTTCTCATGTTTGTTTCTCATCACCAAAGACTAATACAAAGTCCTCATGTTCTACCCATTCAATATCTAAATGCATAAGTTCACAATTTTTTAACTGTTTCAAACTAAAACTCTTCACCTTAATTTCCACCAAATCCCCTGGTACCCAGTCTAGAGTTTATCATTACCCACTACTGCTTCCTGGTACATCTGTAAACCTACCATAGGTATGTAGGTTACCTATGGTAGGTTTACATACCTCTCTGCTACCACAGTCTATGTCAATACAACTTTTCTTCTATGAAAAGCATCCAGACCAATTCCTAACCTCCATCCCTCTCACACAACCTAATTTCTCCAACTTTTTTCAGCATCCTCTGTTCTCATTTTCTTCCCTAGCCAGCCTGAACCCCATGGCTGATGAGGTAAATTACTTTTCCACCAGTACCTTCAACTACCCACATGTTCATCCTTTCTTTGTACCTACAAATTGTCTTTATTCACCAGTCTAGTGTTTAGATACCTAAGCACTGTTCTTAAAAAAAATTTATGTATTTGTGATATTAAAGATGCTGTTTCAGGGCGCCTGGGTGGCTCAGTCGTTAAGCGTCTGCCTTCGGCTCAGATCATGATCTCAGGGTCCTGGGATCGAGCCCGCATCGGGCTCCCTGCTCGGCGGGAAGCCTGCTTCTCCCTCTCCCACTCCCCCTGCTTGTGTTCCCTCTCTCGCTGTGCCTCTCTCTGTCAAATAAATAAATAAAATCTTTTAAAAAATAAATAAATAAATAAAGATGCTGTTTAATGAAAGAAGACAAACTATGGAGAAGAGAGTAAGACAGTTGTTCATTAAAGGCATTGAGTGGGGTGCCATGAGACTGATGTGCTGGTTAAAGTCACAGACCAGAATTCAACCATGAGCTCTGGCAAAACATATTCAGTGGAATAATTATTGCCAAATTGGAGCAGATAAGGGGATGGATTTGAGGTGACAAATGGTGGCAATAAAAATAATACACCTTTTCAAGAAGATTGGCACTAGAGAAAATGAAAGATAAAATGATAGCTAAAGAGAGAGGTGGGGGTCTGTGAAATCCTTTTAATATGGCTGATTTTTAAACACGGCTAATGAGAAGATAATACGAAGGTAAATGCTGACTGTAAAGGAGAGAAAAAAATCATCAGTTGGTGGATCAAAGTATCAGAAACGGTGGTAAGAAATGAGATCAAAGGTGTCAGTCAAGAAGGAATACCTCTTATTTTATAGACTAGAGGAAAAGACAATATTAAAAAATTAGATAACCTCTCAGGTAAGAGAGTTGAATAAATTCCAAGTTGAGAGTCTGCTTTGTGTGAGTGTGGAGCTTGGAGAAAATGTCCCCTGATAAAAAGACTGAAGATCACAGATGAAGTAGGCAGTCTGAAGAAAATAGTAAAGTTTTAGAAATAGTCTTGCAAGTAGCTCTCCTAGAGAGACATGAAAGGATTGTCAAACACATTTCAGGATCCAGGTAAGTTCAAAACCCACATATTTATGGTACCAAGAATACACATAATTGTGTGTTTTTCTATAGTAGCTTTCTAGGATGCTTCATGCATGATGTTCCAATTCCTGTGTTCAGATCACTTCACTTCAACCTGCTTATACTCTCTAATCCCTGTTCTCTCTGTTTCTGCCTTGTTTCCTGTGAAAAAATTCACAAGATCCCCTCTCGTCTAATGCTTTGTACCATTCCTATAACCATGACTGCAGGCTCCATTCATGTGCACCTTTTGATTGCCTTGCTCAGTCTTGTTAACCCACCGCCTGTACCAGCTGAATTCCCTGAATCTGAGGTGACATGAGCTCATCAGATTCTCTGTATCCCTGTGAACAGAAAACAGACGAGCAATAAACATTCTACAGGCTTTGTTTGATTTGACTCTCTATAGCATTTGATTCTCCTATATATTCTGTCTCTAGGCTTTGTTCATCTTTCTATAGTGTCTCCTAATGCTGGTGATTCCCGAGATTTCATCCTCATTACTGGAGACCTAGACAGAAGGAAACCAGATGGGTAGCCTTGGAAGTTGCCATCCAAGATTATCTGAAAAGCTTGATGTCTTGATGCGTCTCCCTTTGGTTGAAAACAAAACAAAACAAAACAAACACACACACACACACACACCACCTCCAGCATAACATTAGTAAAATTAAGAAAATTTGAAAAGGAGGCTGATTTGGGAAAGATGAGTTGGGTTTTAGATTTCAGGCTGATTATTTTCTATTCATGCTTCCATACCTACTCTCTGCTCTTCTCTGGCCTGGTCTGTCCTCCCCAAGACTGATCAGCATGAGTTTTTATTTATATATATCATATATATATGATATATATATATCACTTCTGTTCCCTTGTCCTTTGTATTCCTGTTGGGTTTGGCCAATGAGAGGACCAGAAATAAGAGGACGGGAGAAAATAGAGGCCATGTACTGCTTCCTGAAAGTGGGACCAAAGTTTTATCACGGGCTGCATTTCTCTCTCGTGGCCACAGCATTTCTCAGGACATCTGTCTTAGCTTCAGTTCCCTCCAAGTTCCAGTAACCACTCCTCTCCAGACATTCAAGCTGAGAGGTGGTGAATTTCTTGCTACTGCCAGTCCCTGGATATATCAACATACCTTTAAAAAAAAAAAATATTCTCTTACTCCTGCCCACATCACTGTAAATAGTTTATTCATTTAATCTCTTCAATTAACCCTTTGAGTATGCCACCTGTTTCCTGCCTGGACCCTTACTGATACTGAAGTGTTTTGTTCCACATGATGGCAGAATATCCCAAGAGTGAGATGGCAGCATTTCATTGGAGACACTGCACAGAAACAAAGGAGTGAATTCAGAACTAAAAATGTATACTTGGAAAAGATTCGGCACAAATATGATAATTAAATCCACAGCAGAGGATGAAATCTCTGAAGAATGGCATGGCCAGGAGGTACAGAGTAAAGAACTAAATACAAATAATGGATACACTCTTAATTTAGAATAATTGGGAAGGAATGAATGAAAGGAAAAGCAAAAAGTAGAAAAAAACTAAAGTATCAAACAGAAGTGAATCTGGGGTTCAGCAAATCTTAACATTTTTATTTTACAATAACGTAAGAAGTTTTAGGAAATTTGGGGACTCTGGCTTCCCAAAACTATTAAATTTTGTTGTCCTATCATCTAAGTGTAGACTGTTGTTCATATTTGAGTATGTATTGGTGTGTGTAATTATCTTTTCTAAAAATATTCCAAATTGTTCGTTTCTATACTCATGGGCATAGATGTCCTTACATTTGTATTGGTAAGAGTTTACATTATATAGTTTAGTATATTCTTTAACATAAATAGTCCCATATCATGGAAAATAACTTACCTAACCATGGAAATTTATAAAATTACCTATGATCAACTCTGGGTGTGTGTGTGTGTTTTACAACTTTCTGTTGTTTTGAACAGAAGCAATTCCTGATATTACAAATTACCTTTACCAATTTAAAGAAACTGTTGTGCTATGGGAGGTAGTTGGAGCATGGTTAGGTCTTGTTCTGTTCAATTTTCACCCAGGGACTAGGATTAAAGATGAAGAACATGTCTGCAGAAAGGGATTGAGACCGAATTCACAAGCCAACCTCTTATAGCAGTTGTTACCTATTTTCAAACTTTGCCTTTCCAATGAAGTGGAAATTGATCATTGTGTTTGAGGATGCCATTCAAATACAGAATAGAACCAATTTTAGCATGTGAAAAGAACTCTGCGGTAATCTCATCTCAACTATCCCCCTGCTGAAACTTCTGTGGCATTCACTATCAGTCCTGGGTCTATTTGCCTTTGGATCCATTGCCTGACCTTCTCTTGCTCTCTGTCCTAATGAGAAGGGATCCTTGCAGTTTGCATTCACCAGGCTATCTGTCAGAAGACCCTCAACTGGGTTTGACCAGTTGAAAGCAATGGTGAGAGATTGGGGCTGGGGAGGAACAGAAAAGCCAGATGTCTGCCCTCTCCTTCTATGCTACTGCTGTCTCTGACAGCTGCTGTGTCTTTCCCTTGGCTTTAGCACCTGCCACACAAGCTCTCCTGGATCTTATCTGCCGCTCAGTGACCCAATGATCTGAGTCTCTAGGCTCCAGTAATACTGCCTCTTGCTTTTGTCTCTCCAGCTGTGGGTTGGTAGCACCGTTTGTTCTTCCCAATTGCTGGGTGGCTTCACTGTCCTCTCTTTCATTAACTGGAAACCAATTCCCGGTACTAAATTCCTTATCTTAAATACGTTGAGTGTTTTCTATTTTCCTCATTGGTCCCTGACTAATTAATACTCTATATTCTGCTCTTATGCTTATTTGCATATTTGTTTCATTCTATTACTCTTTGAAATTAGTGCCTGTAACACCTGGCACAGTGCCTAGCACAAAGTAAATGTCTCACAAATATGTGGAATCCCATTTCTAAAGGGAGTTTTGTGAGGTTATTTAATGGAAAATTAGAATGGAATCAAGAATTGTAATTAGGGACATAGTCATTCACGGTAACCTTAAAAGCAGCTATTAAAACTATCCAGTAATGACTTATCTCATTGTGACACTGATTGAAAGGAAGACCACAGCATTCCTGACCTACTCTCACACAAACTACCAAAAATCCTCTTAGAATTAATAGCAGTCATAACCCTTTTCATAGGTGAAAATGCAGCACTCTTACCAGAACAGTAACATAACAATTGTAATGGCCTGTAATTTATACCATGATTGGTAAAACGCAGGCATTTTGTGGTGGTTTCCATGGCTACATGCATAGAGAGAGGAGCGAGATTAGAGATGAAAATAAGCTATGACTGAATTGTAAGAAGTATCAAGAGTAACTCCGAGAACGAGGGGAAAGTGTTTTTAAAAAAATGAAGTGTTACGATTGAAACCACAGAATAAAATACGTGGTTGTTATTACAATCTGACAGTGATGTGATTAACTGAGAAATACCATCAAAGTAAAAAGAAATTAGTTACTTTAATGCAAGTGAAAGATAACTCCACACAGAAAGCCACTAGAGTCCGATACTACGCAGCACTGCCAGGTGGAAAGACAAGCTTCCCTGCTTGCAAGACCCCACAAACACACTCTGATTCTGATGGTACCACTCCTCTCAGCTATTCTGGTGACTTGATTCAGCAAGTAACGACCCCAGAACTTCTGTGGTGATTGTTGTAAACCTGAGAGAACTGAAGGTCAATTTCCACAAGCAAATGATGATTAACTCTAAACAAGGACATATTGGTGGTGTTAAAGAAGGAGCTGGGGATGGTCGAATTTAACCGCCTCCCTGCATTTTCACCAACAATCCACAATTCACACAACATAAAAAAATTCCATTTACATCTAAATATCATCCTTGCAATACAATGAAACCTCAGGAACCGTTTCCTAGCTCACTTCCTTCCCCCTTTTCTAAATAATTTGACACAAAACTTTAGTATAACAATTCTGGGGCTTTTGTAGCTTTAAAATGCAAAGCACACGTTAGAAGATGGAGGATGGTCAGTAACATATCCTCTAGATGGAGAGGGCGTTTTAACACCAAAAAAAGAAGCAAGCCACTCTACATTTACGCCCAGTTTTATCCAGGGTAACTTACTGACAAGGGTTGTAGGGTGGGCGGGCAGGCGGGCAGATTGATGATCAAGGGCACCACACAGCTATCCTCCACAGCTATCATCCTCCCACTCTCTGCGAAGCCTGGACTTCAACCCACAGCTTTTATAGAGTGAGGGGCATGGTGGTGAGTCACAGGGTAGTTATCTAAAGTAGCACCATCTAAGCACCAGAGGGTCTCTACGAGTTATCCAGAGTGGTACCATCTGTGCACCAGAGGGGAGAACAAGACAGAGGGCCAAGATGGAGTCAGTACTGTCAGCACTCCTACAACATGTCTGTCAAGTCCTATTGCAAATGATATTAAATTTGACATCTCACCTGAGTATCCAAAATACTATCAATAATGACATTCCAAGGCGGGGTGCCTAACCAACACCTTAAAAACTATCACATGGGCGCCTGCGTGGCTCAGTCGTTAAGCATCTGCCTTCAGCTCAGGTCATGATCCCAGGGTCCTGGGATCGAGCCCCACATCAGGCTCCCTGCTCCGTGGAGAGCCTGCTTCTCCCTCTCCCGCTCCCCCTGCTTGTGTTCCCTCTCTCACTCTGTCTCTCTCTGTCAAATAAATAAATAAAATCTTTAAAAAAAAAAAAACTATCACATGACTCAAATTCCACATCCACTTCCAGGTTGCGGCAGATGGAAAAAATATAGTAAAAGAAGCTCTAACCTACAAGCTGATAGAAGGTAAATGGAATTATAGAAAATGTAGGTTAATCCAAAAGAAAGTTAAAAAAAAAATAAAACAAGAAAAAGAAAAAAGAACACATGAGATGAACAGAAAATAAACACTAAGATAACTAATGTAAACTCAAATATATGCTGCTTACAAAAGAATTTAAATATAAGAACACAAAGAGGTTGAAAATAAGACAAGGGAAAAACCATGCAAGCACTAAATAAATGATACCGGGTGTTTTCATACTACTGTGAAACAAAATAGACAGGAGGCACTATTAGAGATTTTTAAAAAAGGACATTTCATAATGATAAAGTTGTCAATCCATAAGGAATAAAACAATTCCAAATCTGTAAGTACCTTGTAATGTTATCTCAAAATATATGAAGCCAATATTGACAAAAATACAAGGAAAATGGAAAGAACGATCATGTTAGGAGTCTTTTAGTCATTTCTCTCAGTAACTGCTAGAACCAGCAAACAAAATATCAAGAGAAATATAGAAGGTTTTAATAACACAATTAATAAAATTGACTATAGAACACTAAAATAACACTGCAGAATATATATATTCTTTTCAGATACTTGTAGAGCGTTTATAAAACTTGACCTTATGCTAGGCCATAAGGGAAGTCTCAACAAATTTTAAGGATTAAAAACACATTCTGGGGGTGCCTGGGTGACTCAGTCGTTAAGCGTCTGCCTTCGGCTCAGGTCATGATCTCAGGGTCCTGGGATCGAGCCCCGCATTGGGCTCTCTGCTCCATGGGGAGCCTGCTTCTCCTTCTCCCACGCCCCCTGCTTGTGTTCCCTCTCTCGCTGTCTCTCTCTGTCAAATAAATAAATAAAATCTTAAAAAAAAAAAAACACATTCTGTATGTTGGCACCAAAACCTGTGAAGTACATTAAAAGAAAGGAACATTACAGAACAAACTCTTTCATCTTGAATCAATTTAACACTGTCTTCAAATGTTTTGAAAGCCAGCCCATGATTTTCCCTTCAGCAAGGTTTGGGGAGTCTCTAACACTGTTGAGATTGAAGAGATCTCTTGTAGCTTTACATCTAAGCCACTAGCTTCCATATTGTGGTATCTGTCTCCTTTAGAGCCTGTCTTCCAACCTTTACATCAGTGTTTTTCTCTTTTCTCTATGTCCACACCCTGGTTTTCTGCATTTGGGGAGATTTCTCTCTGCTCTGCTATCCTGTCTCTAGCCTTGGAAATGTGGATGCTTTACATTCAGTGAAGACCCAGATTGCCTCAAGTGCAGTTTCTCTCATTTATCCTTCCTCATTTTGAGTCTTTCATAGCTGAAATTCTGGAGCATCTCACATGGATTTCTCTCAGCTCTCTTGACATGCCTTCAATCCAAGAGCCCAGACTTCCTTGGATGAATTTCTCTCAGCATGCCTACTATGCCCTCACCTTCAAAGGGAAGCTGCTTTGGATCTCAAAGAATCTCTGCATGGCTAAGAACATATATCTCAGCTCTCTTGCTTTGTTCCCAGCTTTTGGTATATTACTCCCAAGTCTTTGGGAGAATTGATAGGAAAAATTTGGAAAATGGGTACAGATTTAGTCTGTGGCTGGAGCCCCCCATAATTCTAATCTGTCATGTAGCCTTCCTGTGGCTTTAAAACTTCTTTTAAGATTTGGCAGATTACTCTTTAACCCTATCTAGGACAGATTCTTTTCTGTCCATCATTCCACCTGAAATGAGAAATGTGGATGTCTCTCTCTTATGTAGTCCTTACCATTTTCTGGAATTCTGACCAGTTAAGTTTCTTTGTGTTTTCAACTCTCAGAAGAATTTTTTAATGATTTTATAGTTTATCTAGCTTGTTTAGTTCTTAGGCTAAGAGTGACAGAATCTTGAGAATTTTGAAAACTCAACCAGAAGTGGAAATAACTCTCATATTTCTTTTTCATCTTTCAGTTCAAATTACTTGCTTAACCTCCTTCCATTGGATGTCTTCTTCGATAAACATGATTAGGAGAATTTAGAATATTATTTAGAACAGAATTTAGAATATTATTTAATTTCCAAAATTAAGTGTATTACCTGATATTAAAATATATAGAATATGGACTCATTTCAAAAAATACATGCAAAGAATATTGAAGGACAGAAATAATGAAGATAAAAACAGAATTTAATAAAATAAAAAACAAACACAATAGGGAAACAAAAAGGCAAAATTTGGTTCTCTGAAGAGACTAATAAATCTGATAAATTATCTAGTTAAACTAAAAAAGAGGAAATAAAGCAGGAATATCAGGAGTGAGAAAGGAGACAAGCCAAGAAACGGTAAAAAAAAATTATAATAAAACATTAAAACGACTTATACCAAAATTAAGAAAATTTAGATGAACTGACCATATTTTAGATGAACCTACCAAAACTGACACAAAAAGAAAAATAGGAATCTGAAGTCTTATATCTATTATATCTTATTCTGTAAGTAGCTCTTCCACAAAAACACTTCAAACCCAGATGGTTTCAGTGGTGAATTTTTTAAGTGATTGAAGGGAAAAAAATAGTTTAATATAAAATATTCCAAAGATAAAAAAAAGAAAAAGAAAAAAATTACAAGTTGTTCTATCAATCCAGAACAACTTTAACATCCAAACTTGAAAAGAGCATTAAAAGAAAGAAAAATTAGAGGACAATCTCTCCCATGAATAAAATTGAGAAAAAAAATACTAAATAAAATATTAGCAAATAAGAAATAGTGGACCCCAAGATTATGGTCTCAGAATGTTATTAGCCAAATATACATGCCTTTCCCTCCCCCCCCCCAGGCTAGAGATCACAAGATTCTTCTTTGGAAAAAGCATAAACCAAAATATGCCAAAAGTTTAGTATTCCCACCCAAAAGGCAGGCTTAGTCACATAATCATACAGTGAAACCCATGAGCAGATAAGCCCTGCCAGGCACATGAAACTTTTATGCAGTTTTTTTTAAATCTCACTTTTAAATTTAAATGAACAACAAAGAAATCACTAGGTAGAAGGGGCAAGCCACATAAGCAAGTAGATGAAAAGCAAAGAGAAATAAGAGGAAACAGAAAATGCAGAGCACAGAATAAAACTTAATAAGGAACTATAATTACTATTATTGAGGAAAATTTTGTTTCTAAAACAAGAACAATTTACTATACAGGGAAATATCAGGAATAATAAATAACTTGGAAACTGAAAATATGTGAATTGAAAAATTAATGGCAAGTTTGGAACAGTCAGGAAAATCTCCAAAAAAATAAAATATAAAACAAAACAATACAGATATTGAAAAAAGAAAATTAGGAAGCTAAAAAGTCCCTACAGAAAGCCCAATATCTAAATAACACTATACATCAAATTACTAATAATTTACTTGTTATCTAATAAGACATAAAGTAGAAAACAAGAAATTATGTATGAAAACAACAGAAAAAAGAAAAAATATCTCCTAAATCAATTGTCTAGCATAATAAATAGAAATTTAAAAAATCTAGACCAATACTTATAATCACAGAAATGCAGAGTACAAAGGATAAAGAAAAGATAATAAAGGGATAGACAGAAAAAATAGCTCCCTTTCACTTATTCCTAGGAAAGCCACTGAAGGATGTGCTCCAACAAAATGCGTATGTAAACAAAAAGGGAGATGTGGGATCCTATAAATGTAGATAATAATGAAGAGAAACCCCAGAATAATAAACATGCAACAGGCCTGGACAGAAAAAAGTTGGTCCAAACAGTAGGGTGTTTTGGATTGAAGTGTTCTAAAAGGGAAAAGATCAATCATGTGATGTGTTTGGGCTTTTAGAAAATAGTATTGAATGATTACAGATCTCTGAGAAGATCTGTATTATTATTTGAGAAGAATTAGAAAAATAAATGAAAACGTTAGGCAATTACTAACTCTTAAAGTTGTATGATTTAAAAAATCAATTATAATATACTGCTTGATTAAACTGTGAGCAATACTTTCCTAGTTACAATAATATATAGCCTAATCTTCAATTGAAAATTCTAATATAGAGTGCCTGGGTGGCTCAGTCAGTTAAGTGTCTGCCTATGGCTCAGGTCATGATTCCAGGGTCCTGGGATCCAGTCCCGTGTTGGGCTCCCTGGGCTCTCTCCCTCCCTCTCCTTCTGCCCCTCCCCCCTGCTCGTGCCCTCTCTCTCACATGCACACTGTCTCTCTCTCTCAAATAAATAAATAAAATCTTAAAAAAAAAGATTTCTAATATAGCAATTTCATGAGAATAAAAGTAATTAAGAACATAGGGTAGGCAGTTTCTATGATGTAAGAAATAAGTATCTCTGAATCATAGCCACAAGTCAGTACATAATTTCTAAAATATAGAAATAAATCAGTAGCAATGGTGGAGGTTGAGTTCCCTGGGAAGCTGACTTTGAGATGGAAATTAGCTTGTAGCTCATTAAGGACCACTCTTGGGCTTAACATCTATAGAAAGGAAGGAACGAGAAGAGGACTGGGCAAAGGGAAAAATTAAGCAGCAATGCACTTACAATCAAACATCTCAGCTGACTCTGCTCTGCAGATGGGATGACCATTCAGAGCAGTCTGGAGGTAGCATGATCCTTTGGAACAGTCCTGAGTTAGAGATGAGGAGCGGAGAGAATGAGACCTTTATATCCATCTATCCTCCTGGCCCCACCCTGTAGATTAATCAGTGGATGCAGACTAACCAAGGAAGGGGTTGTGATCATAGGGGAGGTAGCTCTCTTAACTGAGGCAATTCCTGGAAAAGGCTGCTGACTAGGGCTGTCTGCCAGTGGCATGTGCAACATCTGAATAACAAATCCTTTATTTAAGAAGGTGGACCTGCACAGCATATCACAGCATCCACCACAGAAATGTAAGCCTATTATTTGGAAATACAGCAGCAAGTATCAAAAGAAGCAGCTACAAGAGCGGAAAGTGGTTGTCTCTGAGAAGCTGGTCTTGTGATATGGAGAATGGCTGAAAAATAAAGCTGTGTCTCATTTTAAGCCTACTGGTACTGTTTGATGGCTTTCACTCTGTGTTTATTAGTCGACAAAGAAAAAAATAATAATTTTTAACAGCAGGATACAAAAAAAATGTAAATGTAAATATATACATATAAAGATAGATAAGAGAAAATACTTCAGATTTCATTTTTATATTAAGGTGGTAGGAATATAGTTATACACATATAGATATATGAATATATATGAATATAAGTAGAATATAGGTAAGTTCCTAATGTTCAAACTTTCTATAGTCATTTACTATATTTTTTAATTTAAACAGATAATAAATAAACTTCTATAAAGAAGTGAATATGTTTGTGAAATTTGCTACTTAAAAGAAATATTTTAATTTACCTATTTTTGTATTAAAGTATATTCATCTACATTTGCTGTATCCTGTTCAAGTTTCAGATATGGTTTTGAAAAATACACATCTATATATATCCATCTATATACACATTGCTAATCATGAGAAATTTTGTTGAATGTGTGTGTATGTATGTATGCATCTGTTTATCTACCTAGTATGTATCTATCCATGTATCTACCATCTGTCTATCCTTGACATATCATGGTGAATTAAAGATCAGGTAACCCAGGGAGACAGGAAATCTATTTTATCTTTACCAACAGCAAGCTGTAAAATACTACTCTGAATCAAATCATTACCAGAAGTTCTCCCTTTGCCATTTAGCAAATTCCTATCAAAGCCAAACATAAAAAAATATACATATATATATATTTTCCAAAGCATTCATGTACATTCCTCTCTTCTTCATCCAGGTATGATCTCTTTATCCTTCATAATAAACATAGAATGTAGCAGGCTGATAATTAGAGCTTCTAAAACTTCCTTGATTAAAAATAAATAATCTTTTAAAAGAAAAACAAAACCTTGACACGTACTTGTTAAAAACGCAGATTCTCGAGCCCCTGTCTTAAAGTGTCTGATTCAGTACCTCTGGTACTAGGGCTATAAATCTGTATTTTAAGAAATTGTGTTAAGTGTTAAGAAATCCAGCTGTTTGTTATAGTCAGAAGTGTTTCGTAAACACTGCTATGGTATAAAAAGCAAATGCTTTAGAAGATGAGAGATTTGAGTTCTAGTCATAGATCTAAACATCCTCAACTCCTCCTTTTTTTTTTTAAATTTTATTTATTTTTTTTTGAGAGAGAGAGAATGATAGAGAGAGAGAGAATGAGGGGGGAGGGTCAGAGGGAGAAGCAGACTCCCCGCCGAGCAGAGAGCCCCACGTGGGACTCGATCCTGGGTCTCCAGGATCATGACCTGAGCCGAAGGCAGTCGCTCAACCGACTGAGCCACCCAGGCGCTCCTCAACTCCTCCTTTTCTCTTAAGTCTAACTTAATGAATTAAATAACATATATTAAATAACATATATTAGGACCTAGCACAGTGACCAGCACTAAATAGTACATGGTAATTGTTCCTGTCCTTTTTTTTTTTTTTAAAGATTTTATTTTTATTTATTTATTTGAGAGAGAGAGAGAGAGAGAGAAACAGCATGAGAGGGGATAGGGTCAGAGGGAGAAGCAGGCTCCCCACTGAGCCGGGAGCCCGATGTGGGACTCGATCCCAGGACTCCGGAATCATGACCTGAGCCGAAGGCAGTCGCTTAACCAACTGAGCCACCCAGGCGCCCCTGTTCCTGTCCTTCTTAATTCCCACTCCCACTTTATCACTTACCACCTTACTTTATAATCAGTTGCCTATAATTGCTAGATTATGAAATCCATAAAGGCAGGTACCACACTTTTATTCTTGGGTCCCTAGCACCTACAACTCTAACTGGCACATGGTTGGTGCCCCAAAACTACTTATGGGATTAATTGATTCAGGACAACCTCCTAATCACCAGTTACAGTTTTTTGCCCAGATTTACAACCTTGTCCAAACTATTCTAGTTCCTTCCACTCCCAACAGATTGGATGTAGCAATGTATATTCCTTATAACAAAAAGGAAAGGAAAATTAAAAAAAAAAAAAGGAAAGGAAAATAGATAAAACAATATTCTTGTGACAAAAGTTAAATTGGTGGTTAGAATTAGAGGAAAATTAGAATAAAATTTAAAGGAACAAAGGGAGTTTGAAATGATTTTCCATAATTGCTTCTTTGTGCCATGTAAATGTGTGGATTTTATTGTTTTAATCTGCCATGTTTATGAGTAACAAGTATACTTAGGTAGGCATTTAGACTTTTCCTAGAATAGAAATGATCATCAGTGTCAGTTTAACTCAGTTTCCTGCTGAGGGTGAAAAAGGCAGCTCATTTTTCTTCCTAATACAGAAGAAGTCCCTTTCACTGTTTCAAAGTCTTATGATCTTGAAGGTGCAGCCAGATGATGGGATTCAAATGATAACATGAAGACAGGTAAAATTCCATGAAAACTACGTTTCAAGTAACATGCATTCCATTCTTGGGGCGGGGGGGGGGGGGGGAACATATTTTTCAGAGAAGTAAAAATGAACTCTTTTATTACTTATTAGCTTCTGACAGATGTAGGAGGATTACTTGATAGTTTTGAGTTTTCATACCTGGAAATGAAAATTAAGTGTTTTGCTAAGAATGATGTGCTCACAAATGTATTTTCAAAACCACCTCCCATTTAAGGAAGCTCTTGAAGAAAGGATCAGAAAGACCTCACACTCAAGAGAAATAGTAGCACACAAATAGTTGTTTCATTTACTAACTCATTTTATCTATTGTCTGACAAACCTCACTCATTTTCCATGGTAATTTTTATTAGATTTTCTTAGATTTCTTAGATTTTGCATAGCACAATACTTACTCCCTAGATCTCTAAGAGTACATGAATTTGAAGCCCAATCCCACCTTTAATGCAGTGAGTTTGGACAAATATTTAGTGTCTCAAATCAGTTTATTTATTAATGAAGTAAAGATACCATACCATTGTCATAGAATTGCTTTGAGAATTAGATTAATGAATTTAGAGCACTCCCATTGCCTGGGTTATTATTATTAATTACACTAGGGTAAAACTCCAGGGAATTAGCAAACCAATGCCTAGTTTTTGATGTGCATTCCCCATTGTCTACATTTCCACATGTGAATTCTAATTTACCACTTCCTATTTTACAAGCACTGTACTCAATCTTTATATTTCCTTTTTACAACAAAGCCTTGAGGTAGATAATCTCAAATCATGTAAGTCAGGAAACTGAAGCACAGAGAAATGAAATATCTGGTCCAGAGACAGCAACTAATAGGCGGGAAGGATGCAGAGAGTCTTTTCCAGGTTTTCCCTAAAGGACCACTTTCACTGCACCCTGCTTAGTACAACCGGACTGAGAACAGGTAGAACACCAACATAAGCTACATCTACCTCAATTTAGAATTAGAGAAAAGCAAATCATACTGAGATGAAATAACTTCCATAAAGCTTCAAAGAAATGCTGCATCAAAGACTTGATTAAACTCTGATGTATCAGCTCCTTGAGTTTTTTGTACTTCTTTCGAAAGCTTGCCCTTGATTTGTAACTAAGAAATATGAACTGACTACTTTATAAACCCATATCACGAGCAGCTGGCTGACTTTCAGGAGACTTTTCCTTCATTGGTTTTTGCTTTTCCTGAAAAAACAAATGCCAATAGCAATATTCTGCTAATATTTTTTAAGCACAGAATTTTAGTTTCACAGCAGAATACTCTTGTGACTGAGGACTTTACCTCAAAAACTGTAAATCTAATTACAATTATAATGAATGCTATCTCATGATGCAGAAGTTTCTTGTTTCTTTGTTTTGACTTCTTCATGTATTACAGGCACATTTATTACTGTATCACAGATAACAAAAGCAGTACAGAAAGGTTAAGTGACTTGATAAAACAGTTAATATTATCAGCCCTAACATTTCTGTACCTAAAACAGTAGGATAAACATCAGCTCCTGTGCTTTGGTTTTAGATCCTCAGATATACCTGAGACATTTGGGAATATCTGCTTAATCTGCCTTCATTCTAACATTAAAATCTGTCCTCTGAAATAAATAATTTAACAACAATGTTATATATAGTCTGGGTCCAAATATTACCTCAAGACCAAATGGCTTTTTTTCACTAGATTAAACAAAATATATTAATTCAGTGTTCTCAGGCACATACTTCTACAATAAAAGGCTGCATAATCACACATATGTTGGAAAATACTTTTTAAAAATTCAAAAGTGTGTCATAAGATGGTCACTTAAGACAAATTCTATTCCATAATCACGCAAAATAAATCAATCAGCCTCGTGTTTTAATAATACCTCTATGCAACTTTAACAAAAATATTATCATATGCATTTGTACTTGGTACCAATGTATATAATTGCATGCAAAGACTGTCTTTGCTTATAATATTTCAGCCTAAAATAAAATGTACATTTTTATTAATGATCAAGGAAGAGTAACCAAACAAATAAATAAAAAAAAATCATTAATAAAATACTAGCACCTTTAAAACCATAATTAAATGCTGAGACAACAAATATTTCCATAACCATAAAAACATTAGAAAACTGAGAATGGACTATTTCCTGGTAAGAACTCCAGAGCTCCAGATGTCTTCTGGCAGACATGGCAATCATAAGCTCCTAAAATGATGGGGTTAAAGGTACTTTAGAAACCACTGAACCACTCACTCAGTATGTGATGTTCTCTAAGATAGGCTTCAGGTTTAATGCCTCCTCTTCTTTCAACCCCACAGCCAATCCATCCTGTAGATTCTATCTTAAAAGTATGTATCTTCCTTTTTTTTTTCCCTTTCAGTTGTTAATGCCCTAAGTTAAGATCTTTCACCTGATTTCTGAATCTGGGAATAGTCTCCAAGTTGGTTCCTGCTTTGCATTTTGTCCCTGAAAGAATCACATTCCTGCTTTCTGAACATCTCCCCACTGATCTGCTAAAAAATGCCCCATTAATTGTTGGGTCTTGACCTTAGAAGTTCCCCAAGTAAAATCTGAAACTGGCCCCTAATCTTAGAGGGCAGGGAAAGACCAAGAAAGAGGTAGGCCACTGCAGATGGGTAGGTGGTAGGTTTAATTAGCAAGGGAACTTACACACAAGGCCTGTCTTTGGTGGCAGCAAGATGAGTAGGTTCCATGCCACCAGCCAGACTCTTATAATTAAGTTTAGATAGAGGCTTTAACTGGGTTTAGTCATGTGTACCATCCAGATATTCTCAAGGCTCCATCCGTGATACAGCTCCCACTGTGGGAATGGCGGGCAGCAAGTACATTTCAAGGCTGGGGTCGGGGGTGAGGAGCCTCTGATGGCATGATCTAGCCTCCAGGTCAAACAGCAGTTTGGTCATAATGATGACCTTCTCCAACAAGAACAGAGCAAGAGAATGGAGAATCTGGTAAGAGTGAAATTTAAATAAAGAATCCCAGAACCTAAAATCAATAGAGGAAGAAAAGGCTGTTAAGTGGGGTGGGTGGGCATCTCAGTAAGAGAGACATAGTAGGAGAAATTGTTGGATGACCTTCTCCAACACTAATCAACAGTGTTTTTTTTTTCCCTGAATTCAACACCCTTCACAAGTATCCCCAACCTACATGTGCTTTCCTTATTTCCCACTACTTAACAAATTGTTCTTTATACTTCAAAATAAAGGACTATTCCATACATCCCAAACATTCTGTTCTTACTCTCCTTCATGCCTATAATTCTCTTTGTCTAGAAGTAACATATCCTCTACTGGTTTGCCTATTAAAATATGACCTATTTTAATGACATCCACTATTTATCTGGCATACATTCCCCCTTTTTCTATTCATGGCATCCCAAATGTACTTTGCAGAACTACTTCTACCCCCCAGGACAGAATCTTGAAAGGCTGTTGATCTCTGCCTTGTCTTACCCTAGCTAGGGAGACACTGAGTGCTCTAAGCTAGGCTGGAAAGATGCTCTACTCTTAGAATTACACCAGGATTGAAATTTGTTGGATACCAGACATCACTAGGAAAACTTCATGAAATCATGGCTCATTGATTCCTGATTTTTAGATAGGTGAACTATTCTAGTTCCTGTCTTTTGAAAGTTATCTTTTCAACATTTCCTTCATTTCTGTAAATCATCTTGGTTTTAATAGCAACTATTTTTAAGAAAATAAGCAGAATCATGTGGCTGGCTTGAAGCCAAGGAATTCTAACCATTAAATCATGTTGGACACTCTTCAAATAACACCTCAGAAAAGATATTCATGACCCTGAAAACCAAATTTGATGTTTCACCTGTGGTTCATGGTTCAGCAACATCAGCATCATCTGAGAACTTGTTAGAAATGCAAATTCTTGGGTCCTACCTCAAGACTTACTGAATCAAAAACCTTAGGAGTACAGCTTAGAAATCTATGTGCCCTACAGTATGTAGCACATTGCTTCTCTCTAATATTGTGCCTTCAATTACAGTCACTTGTGTATCACAGTTTTCTCCTGTGTTCTATCCCTCAACATTACATATTCATCTCTGCATCTCTAATAACATCCAGTACAGCATCCCACATATAGTAGGAGCTCAACAAATACTTGTTACACTGAATTAAATAGGTATATTCAATAGTGGCAATAAAAAGCAGCTATTATCATCCACCTTATTTTCACCCTTTATATTTTTGTATAACAAAATATACAAACATTTATCTTTCAATCACACATTCACCGCCAAACTATCTGGAGCATAAATAATTAATGATTTATAGATATAAAAGAATCAAAAAGAAATAATGTTTTCAAGCTTTAGTTTCTCTAAAACTTTTCTCTGAAATAGAAAAAGAAATGTGTCATTCAAGTCTTTTACCCTAACTACATTAATGAAAGAATAGTTCTCTCTGTTTTCTTGAATTCCTTTCCTTCTTGTTGACTATATACTATTTACCTATACGCAATGAACATATGTGATAAGTTTTGATTACCTGTCTTCTATGGATTCCCAAACTAATAAATAATAAAATTTTCACATCTGCAATCTCTTCCATATACCTCAAAAGCTAATCTAGGCATTTGCAGAGTGGGAAAGAGGTATCACTTGTGACCAGATGTTAAGGTGACCAAATATTCAACTCTAGCATTAACTGAGTTTTCTGCTTTCATCGGTTTTTTGTTTATGTTAAACTCAACCTAACTCTAAGCCTAAAAATAATTTATGGCATAAGTTTATTGTTTTTCAAATAAGCATTATTCTCATGGTGTTTTAAAATATTTTTCTTGGCTTGCCTGGGTGGCTCAGTCGGTTAAGCGTCTGACTCTTGATTTTGGGTCATGTCATGATTTCAGAGTTGTGAGATCAAGTCTATATCAGGCTGTGTGCTCAGAGTGGAGTCCACTTGAGATTCTCTCTCTCTCCCTCTCCCTCTGCCCCTCCCCCCACTTGCATGCTCACTCTCTCTATTTCTAAAATAAATCAATAAATCTTTTAAAAATAATAATAAAATAAAATATTTTTCTTAGTTAAGTCTGAAATCCTGAACTTGCTATCAGAGTGATGGCTAGCTTGGAGCTTATTTCTGTTTTAACAGTGTTAACTCAAACTTCTTATATGTCCAGATAGAACTGTTCTGTGCAGAGCAAAATTACAGTAATACAAATAAATTTCTTAAACTGCTTACATACAACGTCGTAACAATTTGGGACTTCAAAATTTCATCAGACACACTCCCAAACTATCTGCACTTCTCAATGACTTGTATCTCACAAAAGCAAGTGCCAAATGCATGATAAGACACTTTCTTGCCCAGTCTGACTATATATTTATATAATAAAATCTATTAGTTTGGCTAAATAGCATTACTGATTATATCACAATTATTGATTCCAGTAAATCAATTCCTTTCCTGTTAAACATTTTTCTATTAGTTTAGTCATTGCTTTCTACTTATTTTTTTATATGTACCTAGCAATAATTTGGCCCCAAACTTTCCACAGAAATAAATGTCATCTCAGCATTGTCGAATGTAGCATGTAATCCATCTTTATTATCTCTTATACTTACTTGAGAGCTCAGGAGAGTATCGAATTCGAGACTGAAAATAATTTTTGTTCAGATATTCAAAAACATTTTCTTATTTGTCTTCTAGCTTCTAGTGGTTTCTATGAAGCCCAGTGATAATCTAATTTTCAATCTATTCTGATTCCCAGTCCTTTGGAGTTCTTACATATGCATAAGGTTAGAGGTGAAGGGAATGGGCTGCCCATGGGTATTCCTCACTGGATGATCAGATCAAACCTCACTTGCTTATTTGGGAGACTGCACTACAAAATCTTAATTGGACCAATCCTTTGACTTCTTCATGGATGTGTAGAGTGGCTGATGGCATTCTGGTAGTTGAGTAAGTGCAGGAGTTACGGTTTCACCATTATTTACCATCACTCTCTAAATAATGCTTCCCCTCCACTTCCAGAGATTTTCATGTCCTTGATTATGCAACACTTTGGGCTTAGTATCCCCCAAATATAAACCCCCTGGCAAGGTCAAGAAGATTAAATACCTAAAACACTTGGACTAGGTAGGAAACCTGAGAGCCTAACCACTTCCTATATAGACTTTTAACTGATCGCTGCTCTCCAGTGTAAAGATATCCTGAGCCTTTGTAGTTCTCTAGAAATACAAATCCTTTTGCTTTATGTTGTTTCCTCTGTAAGAAATTACATTTCCACTTCCTCCTGCCTGCCAAGACACTAGCAAATGGACCATCTGCTTTCAGTTTCCTAAAATTTTGTTGACATCTCTATATTGCTATCATCAATTCTCCCTTTACCTGGACCTTTGAGAGTTTGTCTTTTTAAAAATTATTTTGATGTCACATTAATGTGGTTTGGGAAGGCAGCAAAAAAAAATTGCTTGATCTGCCATGTTTAATCTAAAGTCTTGAAAGGTAATTTTAATACTAAAAAAATTCAATAGTATAATGTAGCAATTACAAGTATGGGCTCTGGATTAAGATGGGTATAAATCCAAACTCTATGACTTACTAGCTTACTTTCTGATAGAGTTATGTACCAATTTCTCTGAGCCTATTTTCATATCTAAGAACTTAAAGACTTATTATAAGAATTAAATGAGAAAATACATCTAAAGAATATAGTATGATGCCTCAAAAAAGCTTAGTGAATGCTGAGAGACCCCATCATATATTCATATATGTAAGTAACACATTTTAAGCATTTCCTTTATGCTTAGCAACTTCGATCTTTTACACACCTCATATCGAATCTATCAACTCAGCGTATCAGTTCTTCCTCCCAGATACGTCTCCATGCAGCCATCTTTCTTAAACTTTGCAAAGTAACATCCCTTCATGGCGACCAATACCCTCTCCCCTGGGGGAGTACTGCAGCAGGCTCGCGTGTACTGTTGGTCCTCTCCAATCAGTTCTCCATACAGCAGTCAGAGTGACGCTCTTAAAACATAAATTTGTTCATGGCCTTCTGCTTTTAACAATTCATGGTGTTCTCTTTTGGACTCAGAATCATGCCCAAATGCCTTGTCATAGTGTAAGGAGGACTGAATGTCAAATCTCTGCCTGCCTTGCCCTCTTTCCTTCTTGCTCATTGTGCTCCTGATATTCTGAGCTACTGTTACTTCTACAGATATGCTAAGTTCTTCCCAGGCTAGGGAACTTCGCCCATATTTTTTCTCTGCCTGGACAACTCTTGCCCCTGTATCTCTTATGACTGACTCCACTGAATCTTTCTGGTCTCAATCTACACATTACCTTTTCAGAGAAGCCATCCCTGATCATACACCCTGAAATCGGTCCTCATTCCCATTCTCACTCTGCTCATTTTCTCAGCAACAATCCCTTTTCATGGCCTTTATTACAACTAATAATTGTTTACTTATTACTCTATTAAGTCATGTGCCTATTTTCTAGAAATAATAAACCATATTGGGATATTTGGTGACTTGGGTCCAAATACAGATAATGTTGTTCTCTTAATGCCCACTCTTGGGTGTCTAGATACCACATTGGCAGTCTAGATACCACACACTAGGTCTATCTTTCGATCATCAGTTTTGGTGATATCATCCTGTATCCCTCCGTCCCTATTTTATCTACCAGTACAGATTCTCAGATGTCCATTGGAAGATAAACTTCACGTGCTGAAGTTTTATTATATAATATGCCATTAGGTGTTAAAGTTTTGTTATGTAATAGACCTTAAGTAAAGTACAAGTTTGCAAGGGATATAATTAGAGCATGTGTTTTAATTAGATTCCATTTTATCATACATGAGAGTGACATATGATATTATTGGAAGTACTGAAACAAGTAAAAATCAAATGACTAAGAAAACTATTAGAAATATAAACTAGGGGCGCCTGTGTGGCTCAGTCGTTAAGCGTCTGCCTTCGGCTCAGGTCATGATCCCAGGGTCCTGGGATCGAGCCCCGCATCGGGCTCCCTGCTCCGCGGGGAAGCCTGCTTCTCCCTCTCCCACTCCTCCTGCTTGTGTTCCCTCTCTCGCTGTCTCTCTCTCTGTCAAATAAATAAATAAAATCTTAAAAAAAAAAAAAAAAAAAAGAAATATAAACTAAATTTTGTGCATACTGAAGAGTAATGTTTCTTATACAAGATCACATTCCTGGAAAGGAATTGATTACTGTGTTCAGTCATTGCAGAGTGGCTGGATTTCCCATAACTAGTGATTATTGCCTTCATTTATAAGGATCACATACTGAAAGATTGCATATTCACTGAATTGCTTTTTGAATGCTTCTACACAATCAATCTAAGATTGAGTGATACAAACTAGAGACCCTAAACAGATGTAGGGATCGGAAAAATGTTAGCCTTTAAACTACAGGTCCAGTTTAAAAGTTCATGTAATTTCCTTCCTTCCTTCTTTTCTTCTTTCCTTCCTTTCTGTTATGGTTTGGAAGGAGAAGAGTCACTAGGGAGAGTAACTGTAGCCTATGAAATGATTTCCAAAGTTCTTGTTTCTTGTTTTGGTCTATGTGTTGATATTTAAATTAGTTACCATGTATGGGCATGGTTTTTGTGTTTTACAGACTGGTATTATTACTTTATTAGAGTTATAAACAAAAGCTATGGTAAAAAAAATAATAATTGTAGGTGAATTGAAGACTTTTAAGAAAAAATAAAGCAGATTTTTATGTCATTAACACCAAGCACAAAAAACAATATTTGTGTTTGATTTTAAAAATTGATTTCATTCGGGGAGCCTGGGTGACTCAGTTGATAAGCTCAGGTCCTGATCTCAGGGCCGTGAAATCCAGCCCAGCATCAGGCTCCATGCTCAGAGCAGAGTTTGCTTGAGATTCTCTCTCCTTCTCCCTCTGTCCCTCCCACTCATGGCTTGCTCTCCTTCTCTCTCTAAAATAAATAAATAAATCTTTTTAAAAAATTGATTTCCTTCATTTGTTCATCCATTTATTTATCCAAAAAACAAAAAAACAATTTAACAACTACTGAGTGCCAGACACTGCATTAGGCATTGGTTATATAACAACTGAAAAAATAAAATTTCTCCCTAGTAAAACATGATTTCTATAGATGGAAGACATAAAATAGGCATACAAATGTGTCAGGGGCACTATAAAAACAAACAAACATACAAAGGTAGGATAGGTAAAATAGACTAGAGGAGTGTGTATGTGTGTATGTTTGTGTATAATGGTTTTTAGAGAAATGATGACATTGAGACAAGGATTTGAAGGAAGTAAGAGACTAAGTCATATATTAGTCAAAAGCATGCCAAGAAGTGGGGAAGAATGAGCAAAGACTCCGGAGCAAATAAAGGAGCCAGAATTAGGAGAAAAGAGCTGAGTAGGGATAATTGGTGCCATAAGGTGGGAGATGAGGTCAAAGTGATAATGGAGGCCTACCCTGAGTAGGATTTTGTACACATGGCAAAGACTTTTCATATAATTTAGCAGTATATGAAAAGCCACTGAAAGGGTTTTGAGGAAATAGTTACATTCTATAATATCAAATGATCTTTATCAAGACACACACACACACACACACACACACACACACACAAGCTTATGTACACCATAAATGGGAGTATTACAATCAACCTGCTAGAATCAAAAAATTTAAATGTAAGTTTAAGAAAACCTTAAGTAGAGTATATTGTTTATTAAGAATCCCTCTTCCTAAAAGCTCTGAACCAAATATATCATTTTAAAAAAAAATTATCTGGGTGGCGCCTAGGTGGCTCAGTCCTTAAGCAGTCTGCCTTCGGCTCAGGTCATGATCTCAGGATCCTGGGATCGAGCCCCACATCGGGCTCCCTGCTCCGTGGGAAGCCTGCTTCTCCCTCTCCCATTCCCCCTGCTTGTGTTCCCTCTCTCGCTGTGTCTCTCTCTGTCAAATAAATAAACAAAATCTTTTTAAAAAAATTTAAAAATTTAAAAAATTAAATAAAATAAAAAATAAAAAAGTATCTGTCATATACTAGTGCTAGAGATAGAGGATATTAAAATTATCACTCTTATAGGATAGTCTTGACTTCTACAGAAATGATCTTTTTAACGACTCTAGCAGAATGAGATTTTAGAAAAGTATTCTGATTGCTGGATGCATTTATGTATTCATAAAATATAGAAAAACCTTCATTTTGCAGTTTAGAAGCTATATACTAAGATATTGGTGGTGAATGTATATGTTAGATCAACACCAGAGTGGCTTTTTATGAAAGGTTTATAGACCTGTTCAGTATCTGACACAATGCCAAACACTCAAAATTGCTTATTTCATACATTTAAAACCACGATTTTTAAGACTTACGAAACCTACATACATTTCTTAGTTGCCTAGTTAGGTGATTCCATTCTGCAAGGATTCCTTTTTACTATTTTTAATTGATGCATTATTTTCTCTTCAAAAATAATTTCTTATTTATCTATAAAAAAGAAGTCCACTTTAGATGTGCCTTTATGTTCATACATAACTGATTCAACAGTGGGAGAAAAGAAAAAGGAAGTCAAATCAGTTTTGATGGCTTTGCCGTTGAGATACTATAATAAATTCGAGGCTGAGGATTGAGAGTGGTGATCAGAAATTACGTGGACTCCTTTAGGCAGAATTCTATTTCACCGAAACAATCCACCAGGCTGGGTAATGGAGAAAATTCACAATAACTAATTGCTGCTATATCAGTTTTTTTTTTAAAGATTTTGTTTATTTTTATTTATTTGACAGAGAGAGAGAAACAGCATGAGAGGGGATAGGGTCAGAGGGAGAAGCAGGCTCCCCGCTGAGCCGGGAGCCAGATGTGGGACTCGATCCCGGGACTCCGGGATCATGACCTGAGCCGAAGGCAGTCGCTTAACCAACTGAGCCACCCAGGCGCCCGCTGCTATATCAGTTTTAATATCCACCCTCGTTTCGAGAACTTGATATATCCCAACTCTCAAGGGTATGCCTATTAATTATGCTTTTGAGGTGTTCAAGGGCTTTATCACAGAGAGACACTTGAACTCCAATGTGAGAAGGTTAATTATTTAGAATATCCTTGAGAACATTCTCTGGTATGAGTGGATTACATGAAGACACCTTGAAGTGACTACAGAAGTCCCAAGAAAGATAAATGTAAAAATCAATGATTTGTCTATGCTCAGTCTCAGAGGACTGCTTTAGGATATTAATGATATTAGCTACTAACCTTATTTTTAGGAACTATTTTAGAATGTTATTTCTTCCTCTAGCTATGCATTTCCCTGGAGGATTGTGCTTAAATTCAGTTAAAATTTTTAATTTCCTGATTTTTATTATGGAATTAATCCATATAAATAATTCGGTGATGAATAAACATGGCTTGCCTATCATGTGTGTCTTTCGATGGTCTTCAGTGTGTGATTTCATGATTATAAGGCTTTTGATAATTATGACAAGGTTTGTCATTCTGAACTACTAATTAGAAAACTTTTGGGTTAAGCTATGCTCCATATTTAAAAGTCTCCTGAAAGAAAAAATTTATATAACTCCATAAACATAAATTGGGAGGAAATCTGAAGTTTCAATGGTCTACTTGCTTGCCCACACATTAGATGTCCAAGGAATGTATATATGGACTACATGTCCCCAGGCTAAGGAAATGCATTGTTAAATTCTTGTTTACATTTTACCCCTCTTTAAATATAAGCCTACTTTCTTCATTAAAGATGAGACATTTTCCCTAAAATAAAAGATTTCTTTTTTTATTTTATGTAATGACACTGAAGCCTATTATTTCCCTCCTCAGCCACTTTAGGTTTTAATTCCTCTTTCTCTTTAATCAGTGGTCTAATCAACAACAGTATTCCTTTCTCATTTGTAGGACCTCTTCTCTATGGAGTTGTGGTTCTCCCCAGGATCACCAGTTTGTCAGCATTTGTAACTTAACAACTAAACTTGGCTCTGGTAAGTAGCAGATTGTATGACACAGCTCGGTCAGAAAGTATCGTACATATCGTTATTTTAAAAAATCTTTTTTGGGGGGCACCTGGGTGGCTCAGTCGTCAAGCGTCTGCCTTCGGCTCAGGTCATGATCCCAGGGTCCTTGGATCGGGCCCCGCATCGGGCTCCCTGCTCAGCGGGAAGCCTGCTTCTCCTTCTCCCACTCCCCCTGCTTGTGTTTCCTCTCCCGCTGTCTTTCCCTCTCTGTCAAATAAATAAATAAAAGCTTTAAAAAAAAAAAAATTTTTTTTTTTTTTTTTTAGGGGCACCTGGGTGGCTCAGTCAGTTAAGCGTCCAGCTCTTGTTTGGCTCAGGTCATGATCTCAGGGTCGGGGGATCCAGCCCTCGTTGGCGCTCAGGATGGAGTCTGCTGGAGATTTTCTCTGTCTCCCTCTCCCTCTGCTCCTCCCCCTGCTCACACTCTCTCTCTTTCTAAAATAAATAAAATCTTTAAAAAAAATCTTTTTTTTATTATGCTAAGCAAAGTAAGTCAGTTAGAGAAAGACAAAATATCATATGACTTCCTCATATGTGGAATTTAAGAAACAAAACAGATGAACATAGGGGAAGGGAGGGAAAACCAAAATAAGACAAAATCAGAGAGGGAGACAAACCATAAGAGACTCTTAATCTCCGGAAACAAACTGAGGGTTGCTGGAGTGGAGGGGGTGGGAGATGGGGTGGCTGGGTGATGGACATTAAGGAGGGCATGTGATGTAATGAGCACTGGGTGTTACATGCAACTGATGAATCACTAAACTCTACCTCTGAAACTAATACTCTATATGTTAATTATTTGATTTTAAATAAAAAGAAAAAATCTTTTTTAAATCCCTTAGCTCAGGCATAAGGGGAAATATATTAGGAGGATATTGACCTATCCCACAGAATCCTAAGAAGATTTGAACAACCAGGAATAATTTGGCTGTGCACCAAAATACTGTCTTTAACAAAAATCCAATAGCATCTCTAAAGCAGAATTTGTAGATCTTCCCTTTACGGCAAGGGATAGATAATACAGTCTTGTTCTATTGACACCTCATTTCTGTGACTTGGTAAACTACAAACTCCTTGGAGAATTTGATTGGGTAGCTTGGGGTCTGGTGGTCACCCCTGGTCAATTATCTGTGGCTACACACTGAGTCTCTTAGTAGATATGTTAAACACCCACCCCTATAGATCAGGCACACTTCCCCTGAGGAGAGGAAAACAATAGTGATTCAAGTCAGCCTAGGAGTGCCCACTACACTCTCTTGCAGGTCACTCCACCCTTAAAGAACCTGGAATGCCTTAGCCCTGAACTCCTCATCCATAGTGTTATATCTCACAATGGATGCTCTCTCATTTTCTATGCTTTGCTATCCTATAGAACCATTGATGTAGTTAGAATAGGGAAGGATTTCCTGGAATCTAAGCATACTCCACAAGGTGCTTTCTTCTCTTCCAGTGTTGTTCCATTCTTAGGTTTTTCCTTGTTACTAGTATATAGTCACTTTTATTTCTTCTGTTTAATTAATTAGCTAATTAATTATATAGATATTCATTGAACATGTGCTGAGTTTTGGGCTAGGAGCTGGGGAGGCCCATTTTGGAACTACTAATGATGTCCAGCATAAAGTACATTTCTCCTTTGTTGGTTTAATGCTTCCCCCCCACACCTTTTTTGGATCTTTACATAATATATCAAATGTTAAAGTCAAACAGTGCTTTGCGTTTTACCCAGATTTCGTATATCATCTTATCTATTCCTCTGAGATAAGTAGACCAGATACTGTTATTCTCATGCAGAAGAGGAAACTGAAGCTCTGGGAAGTTAAGTGCTTTATTTGGGTTTTTATAGCTACTCAATGGCAGATCTAGGATTCCAGTAAGTGTCTGACAGTAATTTCATATTGTAGATTGTGATTTTACTCTTCTCTCCCTCCACTACTGAAAGAACCACGAGCATCAGTACTTTCAAGATATAGGAAAGTCAAATGGATGACAATACATATTTGCTAAGTGTATTCTACATCTACAAGTCTAAAAATCTGTGCTGGAACTATTTAGAAAATTGATAATATGTTAATATAATATGATATTTAGAAAATTGATAATGTTAATAATATTTTGGCTGGGCACCAAAATACTGCCTTTAACAAAAACCTATAGGTTCAGCTTGGTTAAATAATTTTAAGAAAAAAAACTGAAGTGTTAGTCTTACTCTAAATTTTATGATTAGATGGTCTCTAGTCTTGATTAGACATGAACCAATAGATATAAAACCACTATCCAATGTCACCAGAGAAGCTTTTTATAATGCAAATTTGCTAGTGATGATCATTACTTGTACCAATTACCAAGTTCTTAAATTACCGGATTCCAGTAAATATTTAGAATCCAAGCGTGATCGCTGAATCAAATACTATTTCATTAAAGGAAGGATACATCACCCATAAATATAAAAGTTAACTTCAAAATTTTTAAGCGGTTATCATGGCTAAGGATAACAAAATAAGTTTTTGAACAAAAATATCTAAGTCAGTGTCTGCGTAAATGTTAGCAAATGACATTTGAATCAGCAACATTTATTAAATATCTACTGTGTGACTGACATGGTATTACATAAATGAAAAGCTAAAAATAAATGAATAAAATAAATAAGAATAAAATGTCAGAAAGTTTCTTTCAAGAACTTTGATAACCTGATTTGGTGAATCGTGAATTGAGAGACTTACTTATATTTATATTTTTGTACAGCTTTCCAACAAAGTTCCACTTACAATTTGAGACATCCCAGTCACCTTTACAATTTGAAAATAGTTGTGGAAAATTTATCCTTATGGTATGTATATTTTGGAAAAACTTATCCATAATTCTACACTATGAAAACATTAAAGACTTTCTGAAAACAGTATAACATGAGAACATTTCCACCACCACTTCACATACCTCCTGCTCCTTTCCTGTTCTTTCCATATGCCTCTACCCACCTGATCCTGTCCCTCAGCACTTTTGGCATTAATAATTTTGAGACATTCAAAATTCACCCATGCATTCAAACCACTATTTTAAAGAACCCATGATATACCAGACACTGTCAGTGGTGAGGCTGAGGCAGTAGTAGAAGAGAGAGAAGACGGCGGGATTTTATTGTTATTGGCAGTGGGAATGGAGAGGGGTGGATGGAGGTGAGATATTTGGGAGATATAATTATCCTTTCTTGGTAACTGAGGAATGTGGGGAGGTATCTGTTTCCCAAGGTTTGGTCACCGAATAGAATATATTAGATATAGTTGCTCAAGCAATTTTTGTTCCAGAAATCTGAACTGATTTCTAATGAAAGCATTTTTAAGCATTTTATTAGTGCTCACGTTCAAAGCAGCCATAGGAAGGTACATATATTTTGAAGATGCATTCAGTTTTCCCGATGTTTGTTTTTGCATCATGAGATTTATACCAAATATGTTCAACATAAACCTTTAAAATACACTTACAAGAAAGCAAAACAGGCTTGTCAACAACTAAATAGATTGTCAAAATAAATCTGTATAATGTCAGATAAAAGTTACAAACATTGAATAAAAAATTTCAATGTGAGTTTTAAGGTTCCATTTTTAAACAGCCTCAAACAAATGTCTTTTCAAAGCTTTCTTTTGCCAGTAGATGTTATTACTAAGGAGGGATAATTTCACTAGGAGGTGCATTACGGCCACCTAAATTAGAAGAGTCCACATCCCCACAGATGTTTCTCAGACAAGCAGATGGGGACTTCATGGACGATTTGTCCTTCTTCCCAGGAGCAAGTGTCAATCTGGAGGAGATTGGAAAACCTGCCATTTAGTACCACGTCAAAACACTCACTCGATCTGAATCCATATTCCAGTTGTTGTCATGATGTAGGAACTTTTATCTTGAGCTTACCATGTAAACAAAACACTCACCATGAGACAAGATGCAGGTCTCACAGTTCTTTGGATTTAAGTGTGTATACTTCTCTCAATTTCTTCCTTCTGCAAAAGGACTGCATCCTTTGGCTAGTTTTTTAATGAAACATTTCAAACACCCAAAATGCCTAGAGGATAAGATAGTCAATACTTAACGAATGTACCATCCCAGCTTGAAAATAAAACTTGAAAAAGACAGACGAGCTCTACCTCTTTCAGATCACGTTTCTCTACGTAGCCATGAGAGGTAGCCTCTATTTTGAATTTTGTGTTTTCTGTTCCCATGCATTTCTTTATAGGTTTACTATGCATATATTAAACATATAATATTATTTGGCAGGTTTTAAACTTGAAACAAATAGTGTACTGATTATTCAACAACTGTCTCTCTGCTTCACACCCGTCTTCTACACTCTGCTCTATGATGCTGGGGCAGGGACGCTGCAGACAACATTTCTGCTTCAGCAGCTGGTTTCCTGCTGGGCTCTGCCAATAGAGGTACAAGAGGGAGAATGGAAGGTTGAAGAAAAAAATGACTTGCTTCTTCTGGTTTGCTCCTTGTTGCTGTGACCCTTAGAGCTTGGCAACTCATCTTCACCCCAGCAGCAGCAGCGGTGTCTTCCATCAGTAGCAGTCCCCGAACCAGCCTTTTTGCTGCCTCATCAGGAGCTAGGCACTGGCCATAGATGTCCCCCACCTTAGGCGTGTGGATCCCAACTTCACGGGGTCCTTCCTGGTTTGCAAACAACAGCACCAATTAATTAGGCCCTTTTCTCCAGTCTGAGCTTCCGTTTTATTCTTACAGCCCCAGGCAAAGTCGCTGCTCTCTGCATTTACTACTCTCTGATTCCAGAGTCCCCTTTTTCGCTTTTTAATTACTTCGTTAACTAGATACAAGTTTGTCGCTGTTATCAATTTATTTTGTTAAATTCTCTATGTCTCCTGATTCTAATTTAAGTGGTATCATTAATGTAGGTAATATTCTTGAATGTACAATGTTCAGCCAGAATTTTGTTTCTACAGTTCATCTGTAATATTGATATAGGTCTAGTGAAATAGTTTTCCCTGCTGTAGAAGATTCTCTCATGCTGACATGTCACAATTGATGTATTCGTTCTTCTTGGAATCAGTTGTTTAAAAAAAAAAATGCTGCTGTACATATTTTTGTGATGGCTTAGTGTACATGTGGGTCGGGACAGTTTACTATGTGCTCGAGATTCTCAGATAAGTTAACAAGAAGTTATGGATTCATTGTTCCACAGAATTTGTGCATTTTTAAACTTTACAAAAAATAATATCAAATTGCGTTCCAATGTAGTCGCATTAGTTTATGCTCCCAAAAAGAACAGCATAATAATTCCCACTAATCGAGGTATTGCCAGGGTCCTTAGTTTCTTAATTCTTCATGTAAAATGGTATTTTATTGTGATTTTAATTTCTATTTCCTTAACATTGAGCACTTTTTCCCTATGTTTATTGGCTATTTGGATTTCTTTCTTGAATCATTTATTTATATATTTTGTCCATTCTCATGGGTTGTTCTTTTATTGATTTGTTAGTATTCTGTATATATTACAGACTCTAATCTTATACCATTTTTAAGTGCTTTTCAAGTATTTTCTCCCAATCTGTGGTGTCTCTTCACTTTCAATGGTATCTTTTGATGAACAGATATTTTTATTTTGAATGTGCCAAATTCAGGAATCTTAATATTATTTATGATTTATGGGGGGTTTTTTGTGTTTTTTTTTCTTTTTTTGATTTATTTAAATTCAAGTTAGTTAACACATAGTGCATTATTAATTTCGGGGTTGAATTTAGTGATTCATTAGTTGCCGATAACACCCAGTGCTCATTACATCACATGCCCTCCTTAATGTCCATCACCCAGCCACCCCATCTCCCACCCCCTCCACTCCAGCAACCCTCAGGATTTAAGTGTGTATAGGCTTGTCAACAACTGTTTGTTTCCGGAGATTAAGAGTCTCTTATGGTTTGCCTCCCTATTTTCATCTTATTTTATTTTCCCTTCCCTTCCCCTATGTTCATCTGTTTTGTTTCTTAAATTCCACATATGAGGTATTTGTCTTTCTCTAACTGACTTACTTCGCTTACCATAATACCCTCTAGTTCCATCCATGTCATTGCAAATGGCAAGCTTTAATTATTTTTGATGGCTGAGTAATATTCTTATATATATATAACATATATATATAATGTATTGTATATATACATATATTATATATATACACAGGTATATATATAATATATTATATATATACACACCACATCTTCTTTATCCATTCATCCACCAATGGACATCTGGGCTTTTTCCACAGTTTGGATATTGCAGACATTGCTGCTATAAACTTTGGGGCACATGTGTCCCTTCAAATCACTATTTCTGTAATTCTTTGAGATCACAAAGTTATTCACCTATAAAATATTTGTTTACTATATTTTGGTCCTTAACCTACTTGATATTTTACATGGAAATTCAATCTTATTTTATTTCTTCCATATAGAAAGCCTATCATTTATTGAATGGTCTATCCTTTTATGGTGATCTGCAATGACACCTCTGATATTTATGAAATTTTCAGATATTAGTAAGACTGTTCCTGAATTCTATCAATCTACTTGTCTACCATCATGACACATTAATCTGTCACAGCCTCATAAAAAAATCTTGATTTTCTTATAAGAAAAGAACTTTTTCTACTCCCTGCCTTCTACTCCTTTATCACCACCTTCTATTCCTTTAAAATTTTCTTGGCTCTCCTTGGCTTTTTTTCCTTCCATATAAAAATTTCAAATTAGTTTATTAATTTCCATGAAAAACCATGTTGTAATTTCGGTTGGCTTTTCAAGATACCTGTAGATTAATTGGAAGAGTTGGCACCCTTTGATATCAAGTCTTATTCTCTATAGGTATTGTATTTATCTCTATTTATTTAGGACTTCTTTATTGTCTTTTAATACATCGTAATAATTTTCTCCACGAAGACCATGTACCTTTTATTTTTTATTTTATTTTTTTTTAAGGTTTTATTTATTTATTTGACAGAGAGAGACACAGTGAGACAGGGAACACAAGCAGGGGGAGAGGGAGAGGGAGAAACAGGCTTCCCGCTGAGCAGGGAGCCCAATGTGGGGCTCGCTCAATCCCCAGAACCCTGGGATCATGACCTGAGCCGAAGGCAGATGCTTAACGACTCAGCCACCCAGGCGCCCCTCATGTACCTTTTAAAAAATATTTTTTCCTAGGTACCCCATTACTTTTTTGTTGCTATTATAAATGGTGTCTTTTTAAAATTACATTTTCTGTCTGTTGCTGATAATAGGAATATAATTGACTTCTATATATTAATCTTATATCTGAAAACTTGCCGAACTCTTATTAATTATAATAATTTGTATATTTTTCTAACATTTCCTATAGAAGCCATCATTACCTTCAAATAATAACAGTTTCATTTTTAATTTGAATCATTATACTTTAAAATTAATGGAGCAACTGGGTGGCTCATTCGATTAAGCGTCTGCCTTCGGCTTAGGTCATAATATCAGGGTCCTGGGATCAGACCCAGATCGGGCTTCCTGCTCAGCGGGAAGCCTGCCTCTCCCTCTCCCTCTCTGCTCCCCCTGCTTGTGCTCTCTCTCTCAAATAAATAAAATCTTTAAAAATAAATAAATAAATAAATAAATGAAATAAAATAAAATTATTTTACTAGGTGCATTAGAACTATCTCCTGTCCAATATTAAATGATCGATGGCAGAAAGCACCCCAGTCTTTCCTTTTCCCTAACTTTGAGAGGAATATTTTTAAGTTCATCATTAATTATGAATGTTCCTTTGTGTAACTGGTAAATATCCTTTTTCAGGTTGAGAAAATGTCCTTCTATTTACAGTTTGCTATGAGTGGGTACTTAATTTTATAGAAAACTTTGCATCTATTGAAATTATAACTATTGAATAGGAAGAGGAGAACTCAGTAGAATGTGAGCAGAACACAACTTTGTTTTCATCCCCCCGCCTCTTCACTTCATATCTATTTCATGCTCTAGTTTTGTTTTGTTTTGTTTTTTTTCATGACCTTGGATAAAATATAATGCAGATCATGTGGTGTTTCCTGTCATTCCTAATATAAAACCACTTCTAAGCCTGGAAATAGTGTCATTTTAGTAGCTAAATTATCCATGTGGGGTATATATATACACACACACACACAAAGACCCAACATTCCCTGACATCAAATGTGGGAACATAAAAACTCTCTAAGAATAAAATTGGTATAGAACTAGAATGTTTCATGTCTTTCACTGATTAACATTTTAATGAAGGCACCAGACTGAACTACTATGATTGGTCATAAAATTTATTCTTTGCATAGGTAGCCAAATTATGTCAAAATACCTTAATGTATGTACTACAATCCTATCTCTGTTCGTTTGTCTGTGTATCCAATCTATTTATTGTTGAACCCTGCTGCTTTTCCTTCATAATAACTACCAGCACTGCCTCATTATTTCCTTTTCCTACTGTTCTAATGTTACTAAGACTATGCTCCTCTCTGGCTTGGGCAATGACCATCTCCTCAGGCAATCCATAGCTTTCCAATTCTTTTCACTGGCTCCAAACTCTCTTCTCAGTTTCTTGTTTTGATCTTCACAGTTCCCATGTTTAAACTCAGGGCGCCGAAACTATGTCACTTTCCTAGTCTAGATTTTGTTTGTCATTTAGGATAAAATAAATGTCTTCTGAACAAGACTGCAATAGGAATTAGGTGCAGTTAACTTGAATTTTAAATTATCAGCTAACATAAATATATTCCTCTCCTCCCTAGCAATTAAAAAAAAAAAATCTCAAGGGAAAAAGGATCCTGAATCCTTTTCATCGAAGCCTGACTACAATGGGATTGAGTTAAATGAACTGTGAAATCCCTCTGTGCTCTCCATAAATTAGACTAAAAATAGCCCAGTATGGTTTAATAGAGCAGAAGTCAAGGGAACAGTTCTAACTTCTTGGAAAATTGCTGTTAATTCCATAAATACTTTACAAAAGTGGGTTTCTCAATAAATAGTTAAAAAGGGGAATATATGATTTGCCAAATTAGATATAGCATTGGGTAGATGTTAAAGCCAATAAAAATATTACTAAGGTAAATTCAATATGACTTCTCTTTCATCGCAGTATTCTTCAAAAGATGAATTAACATGCTTTGTCATAATTGCTGACCATCCACTCACTCCTTATCTTCTAGAAATTTTGTTTCTCTCTCCAGTTACTCTAATGAAATCTCTCTGTTGTCAACAATGAACTAAATGTCACATTTAATTTTTTTCCCTTCAGTCCATATCTGTCTTGACTTCTCTGAAACATGGCACTGTTGACTATCCTACACTTTCTTTGCTCCACTATCCCAGCTCATCTTTCTAAACACACACACACACACACACACACAAGGTGAATATCTATTAGACTTCCTAACTCTTCTCATCCTTTAAATGTAAGCATTAATCATGATTTAGTTCTTAGCCCACTGATCTCGTTAAATATTCTTAAAAGGGTTCCTTTATCCTCATAGCTTCAAGTAACCTCTATTCCTCTGTCCTTAATTTCAGGGTATCTTGGACTGTGTTAGAACTAGTTGACTGAACACTGCTTACAGCTCTTTAAATTCTTGGATCTGTAGATTTTTAAATGTTCCATTATTGGAAAACCAAAGAAAATCACTAGGTGGAAAATTAATTTTCTGGAATATAGCAGCAGTGACTCTTAAGGCTGGATGAAATGAAGCTGTAGACTTCATGCAGTCTCACTTCAGAGCATCTTAACTCTGTTGGTTCTTAAACTCTCCACAATGGTCAATGAGGAAAAGTGATTTGTATGAAAGTCTGGAGACCCCATCTGATTGAATCTAGATGTACTAAAAGAAAGTGGTTTAAAATTTTCTATATCTTTCTCTCTTCCTATTTTTATTCTCTCATGAATCTTTTCTTTACCTCCTAATCTTGGGTCTCTTCAAATCCCAGCTGTGAATAGCTTTGCTTGGACACATAGCCACAGCAGAATTTTGGGACACCTTGGGTTTTGTTTTCAAGCTTCTGGTTCTGCTCTGAGAAGAATATCATGTAATGGCTTTATCTCCCTTCTTTCAATATGTCCCTTAATGGAAAAATAATTTTTTTTTAATTTGGCAAGGATGAATAGTTTATAAAATACCTGTGCCAGCTACATTCATATATGTGTAGAAGTTCATAGCTCTATGACTAAGTTTATTTGACCATGAATACAACTGGAGAGACAGGGAATTTGGAGGGAAGAAACTAGAACCCTTGATAGGAATTAAATGATTAACAGAGCAAGCTATAATCCATTCTCTTGCTGGGTTCAGTTGGTGACGTGTTGTCTGTGTCACTCTTAGAAAGAAGGCAGGTGATCTGGACTAATCTTTACAAACATGCAAATGACAGACCTCATGGCAAACAAACTCATTGTATTTGCTAGTTGGAAGTCCTTATCTGAGGAATGTTTTATCAGGGTGTACCTAATTGTCTAAGATTGTTTATAGTAAACCTACTGATTTATGGATGGCTCCCTGCAAATTGTTTTGCAAACTCTGTAACTATCTGTTATACTCTGTTGTGTATGAGTCTCTTTATGCCTTAGATTCTTGAAATCTGGTTAAACTTGATACTGTGGAAGAGTTCTAATTTCTATATTTGATTTAATAATTTGATTATATATATTATAATGATATATAGCAAATAACACTGGCTTTGGAAAAGATAAATCTAAGGCATTTAGATTGGTTTTACTTAACTTTTACAATCTTAAGTTTTCCTAATGTTTATAAAGAGGGCACAGGCTTGTCTTTAGAGTTTTTGCTACTATTAAATGATAAACTTGTTTAAATCATTTGCCACAGAAATTAATTGAATTTAAATTTAAAAAACAAAAAATAAATAAATAAAAATTTTTTAAATCGTTTGCCACAGAAGTTGGCATATATCAATCTCAACTACATGGCAAATTTCTGGAAGGCTAGGACTCTGACATATAATTCTCTATTTCTACTGCACCAATATATAGTAGTTGCTCAATAAATACCTGTAGAAAGAATGAGTATTTTAGGTGATAAAAACAAGATGGTGAGTGGCAAATTTTAAGTAAAAACTCTGGTGACACAGAAATATTTTATGCATAATTAAATTCAGTACAAGCACACCTGGGTGCTCAGTCAGTTAAGCCTCTGCCTTCAGCTCAGCTCATGATCCCAGGGTCCTGGGATGGAGCCCCACATCAAGCTCTCTGCTTAGTGGGAAGCCTGCTTCTCCCTCTACCTCAGTTGCTCCCCCTGCTTGTGCTCTCTCTTTCTTTCAAATAAATAAATAAAATATTTTTTAAAAAATTAAATTCAGTACAAAATAGCTTTATGGGGGAAACTGCTAAATGTGCACCAAAATTGGCTTTTCTTTTCTCTGGTAGGAAATAAAATTATAGCTAGGTGTGTCCACCAGCTGAGGACTACCCTTTCCAGCTCCCTCTTCCCATATGTGCTTATGAGACCATGTTTTTGCCAGTGGAATGAAAACAGAAGTAACCTGTGTTACTTCTGGTCCCACCACGTCTTTAAGCATGAGAGGTACACAACCACATTTGCCCTCTTGTGACCTGAACATGGATGTACTTGAAGCCCGGCTTTGACAATGCAAATGAGGACAATACCCCAGAGGATGCCAGAGAAACAAGATGAAAGTAACATGGGCCATGAATGACTGAAGAGAGTGGAGCCAACTGCCTGAGAACTTAGAATGGTATTTAAAAGAGAAACAAGAAACATTACTCCTTGATCTACCTATTATTGTCTCACGGTTACAGCAATTTATTTATTATTTTAATATAAGTAGGAAAAGGTAAAAGAACATAAACTATAATGTTTTTGATTGGTAAGGTGATCTAATTTGTCTTAACAAGTTTAGGAATGAATTTGGAGAAAGAAGTTTTAAAAGAACATGTTTATGATTTTTTATTTCCTTAGTCCCCTTTTAAAATTATTTAAATAATTGAAGTAGCATTTAATTTTAGCTATCATTTGCATTTAACTCTAATTAACAATCAAATCCCAAAAGATATAGTTTTAAAATTTGCCCATGAAATTTAAGATATTTTTGTCATCTTTTAAAGTGACAGTGAACTTACAGTACGTAGATATTAAATTTTCCAAAGAGTTTTCAAAGAATAGTTTTTAGTGCATGCGACCTTCCCTTACTTTATTTTTTTAACATCTGAATGTCTTCTCCTTCAAATATATGAATTATATTGCTTTTGCTCTAGAAAGTTCACTCCATTATCATTTCAATGGAAAATTTTCTCTTTTGACTGTGCTCACCTTACCTGGGAATATTTTTGGTGAAACCTTGGGAGGGTCATTTGGTTTCTCTTTCCAAACTCTTTTCCATGCTACAATCACACTTAGACTAAGTTTCTAAAATGTAACAAACATGGACCACATCATTTCAAAGATAGTTGCTATGGGAAACAATATGTTAAAATTTGGTGAGATTTTAGCTTCAGATAAAAAATAAGTTAAGCAGTTTCTTATCAAATAAAAGGAATTAATTTCCAGGTCAGATTCCATTATTATGAATCTTCATAGGATTGTGTATCACAATTGTAGCACATAAAAAACACAATTTTACCTTTTATTTGTTTGATTGTTTGATTACAGTTGTGTGTCCCCCCCCCCCCAACAACCATGGTCAGAAAGACCCTGTGCCTGTTTTTATTATTGGCTAGCATAATGTCTGATGCTTTATAAGTGTGTAATAAATATTTGAAAGTTAGAGAAGCACCTGAAGTTAAAGATGTATTTTTGATGCATACATGATGTAACAAATTGATGGTATACTTCTCTCACACCTGGAAACTTTTTCTTTTCTTTTTATTTATTTTGAAATATGTAAATATTGAAACACAATAGAAACATTTATCTTTATAAATGTGAATTTTTTTAGATATCTTGATGAATTATTTAATATAAAATATGTCATGATTAAAAATAATTCACATACCAATATTTTCAGGTTAGTCACTTTTAGTTGTTTGTGGATGGGGCTAGGTGGATTTCAGTGGCGCTGTTCCCCATATACAGTCCCAACACCTTTTAATTAGAGAAATGTTGACACACTTTATAGAAACAACAATGACTTATCCCTTCCCATTTTATTTGACCTTTTCAGGAGGAATAACAAGTTCATATGTTGATGGAAACAGAAAAGACAAAGGATGGTCCCACTAGAAGAGAAAGTAGATAGAGGCATATTATGCCTCATACCTCATTTAAAAAAAAAATAGAGAAGGATTGAAAACTGAAGAAAATGATTATTAAACCACATCATTTAAAGTCTCTGTTTTTCATGCTTTGAGATACTTTACATGGGTCTTCTAGAAAACAGTATTACATCTTATCATAGAATCAGAAATTTCACCAGGTCAAGTCATAGTTAGAATGTTAACTACAGCGTTAACTGGATTTTACGAGTTACCTATAAAAACCTCAGATCTGGACAGGTGTTTTTCATTTGAATGATATTTTTTTCCCCAACTGGAGGTCATCAACTTCCCTAGGTAACAAATTTTAAGATTCTGCCATTGTTCAATTATATTCACAGATAAAACAATTTAAATCTAAGTTTAGCTCACCACCAGAAATAAACAGATCATTAAAAAGAAAACCTTCTTCATTTAGAAAAGGCAAGAAATAATTGCCCTTCATAAAAAGGCTTTCTTCTTTTCTCAAACTTGAAATACTGTAACTTTTGTTTTGACAGTGTTGACATTTTGAAGTTCTCTTCTAACTTAAAATGATTTTCTTTTATAATTTATTTCTGAAAGGGACCATTTAATTTTTAGAACAAATTTCATTTTAACATTCCAAATACAGGATCAGCTGTTAATGTATTGCATTTACATAATGCTTTGGAAGTAGAAGACTCCCAGTGTGCCTTAAAACCTTGGATAGGCTAGAAAAACCTACACCTACTAGGGAAATACAATAACGTCCTAAACAGAGCACATTATAGTCATTCAGTCTGTTACATACAGAATAATAATCATTTGTGTGATTTGTGAGAGGGCAAAGCCTTGAGTCCTTTTAAATCATTTCCTTTCTTCCCCCACCAATTTTTCTTCTAAAGTCAATTAGTACTTTTGCTGGACAAGGGATTAATGAGGGAAATTTCTTTCTGAAATTCTTCTGCAGGGTTGGCTGCTAGCATGGCACTCTGGGTTTTTTTTTAATTAATTTATTTTTTAAATTAATGGTGTGTTTACTATGCAATCAAATATCAGGTCTTGATCAGTTGAGTAATAATAAAAATAAAGGGCTTTGTTAGGGCACAGGTCAAGATGATTAGGCAAAATTTATCTTTATTTTACCTCCAATTTTTTATGTATTCTCTCATTTCTTTTAGAATAATAAAGTTACTATGTTTATAAAATGCATTACAAAGGCATTAAGATGCGTTACAAAAAGTTCAAACTGTACAGGGAAAAAAATCCCACATTTCACCATCCAGAAAGAACACTTGAGTTAACATTAAGCAGTTTAATTGCTTGTTTTTTTCTGTGCATTGTAATGAAAGAAGGCTAGACAGAAATAATAGTTTTATAAAAATGAGACAATGGGATACATGCTGTTTAATATATATTAATTTAAATTTTACTTAAATTAACAGGATAAAATGAAACTGGTAAACTAAAGGAACAGCTATGCTTGTTCTTCATTATAGGGATTATTAGTTCCTAAAAGACCTTTTTTTTAAAGATTTTATTTATTTATTTGAGAGAGAGAGAGAAAGAACGCCAGAGTGTGAACAGAAGCAGGAGGAGGAGCAGAGGGGGAGGGAGAGGAACAAGCAGACTGTGCTGAGCTCAGAGCCCCCTGCGGCTGAGTCCTAGGACCCTAAGCCTGAGGTCATGACCTGAGCGGAAACTAAGAGTCGGTTGCTTAAGCTACTGAGCCACCCAGGCGCCCCTAAAAGACCATTTTTAGAATTTAAAAAAAAAAAAAAAGATTATTAGAGATTGTGTTATTGTATTGTCAAGTTTTATATCATTTATGTATTTTTGTAATGTAATTCAATTAATTGTCTAGTTTGGGTCTATATTCACATATTTTCAGTGTTACCTTTCTGGAATTCTTTCATCTTCAGGACTGTCAGTGTTCTGGGAGGACAATTTAGCTGGTTTTAAAATTTTGGGTTTAAAAATCAAATCGAATCAAATCAAATTCTTGGTTTACATTTTATTTATCTCAGAAATTTGGTTTGTTTTTTTTCTTTTAAGTAATCTCCACACCCAACATGGGGCTTGAATTCACAACCCTGGGGTCAAGAGTTGCATGCTCTATCAACTGAACCAGCCAGGTGCCCCTATTTACCCCAGAAATGTGTAAACCTTGTTACTATATTGATTTGGCATTGCATGTTGTTTGGAATACTCTGAGGCCAGTTTAACTTTTTACTCTTTTTAAAAAAGTGTTTTGGTTTGTTTCCTTACCTCAATGCTCAAGAAATATTTCTTGTCTTGGAAATTCAGTATAATTTAAGCTTTTTTTAAAAAAAAAAAGATCACTGCTGATCTTAACCTTCCCTGGAATATACTGTCTTTCTATTTTCAGATTTAGTTTCTTTTTATTTTTAATGAAAACTTCCTTTTATTATGAATTTAAATATTTTTTCTTGCTCCAGTTGCATAAAGTACTTCAGGAATGCTAAACAGCTTTTATTGAATCATCATTGTCTGTTCCTCACCCCCACCCCAGTTGATGATCTTTCTTCTAATTCCATTTATCTTTCTGTCACTTTCCTCTGCTTTTACTGTCATTAGATAATCTCAGTCTTACTCAATGTCACTTACTTAGCTGCCTTCTACTCAAATAACCTGCACAATTAACTGATACTCCATATACCATCTATAAAACAGACTCACTGATGCCCATGACTTGTGGCTGGTCAGGCTCTCTCTAGTATGTCCACGTATTTCTGCTTTCACTGACTAGACTGCATGCTTGTCAAGACTAAGTTGTGTTTGTTCCCAAAAATGTTTTTGCCAGTTGTGAAAGTTATGATTACATTATTTGATTAAACATTTAAAAAACTCATTTGGTATAATGTGATAAGGAAAAGAGATGTTTCCATAAAAAGTAATTTGAATGCTTTCTTAAAATTTGATGTAAACAAATTCCTGAAAAAAAAAAAAACTTCTTTCAAATCTGATATGACTGAGGTAGCACCAAAAGAATGAAAACACATTGATACTGTATGGTGACTAACATAACATAATAAAATAAAATTTAAAAAAAAAAACATAAAATACAATAGCAAGAATTAGGACAACTAGATCAAGAATCAAAAAAAAATAATAATAATACATTGATAAATTCCTTGAAGGATTCTGCACTCAGTCTGCTTCATGGTTGTTGTTTGTTTAAGATTTTATTTATTTACGAGAGAGAGAGAGGGAGAGAGCACAAGCAGGGGGAGCAGCAGAGGGAGAGGGAGAAGCAGGCCCCATACCACTGAGCTGGGAGCCCAATGAGGGGCTCTATCCCAGGACTTGGGGATCATGACTGGAGCTGATGCTTAACCTACTGAGCCACCCGGGCACCCCATGCTTTATGGTTGTTTTGACGTTTTTGTTTCTCATTGGAGATTATCAGTGATGAAAAAAATTGAAGATCAACTGATCTGTAGGTCTATACTGGGAATAAAAAAATCCATGATATCAAAATACAGGCAAATAAATGTATGTTTTTCTGCTTTAAAGTAAAAATCTGTAATGTGTGTATCTGATAAACTATTTCTGCACTTCTAAAAAACATGGAATTAAACTGTGTGTATTCTTAATGAATATTTTCTTTAGTCCAATCTTATGTATATGAGATTCCTCTATTGTTGGATGTAGCTGGAGTTTCTTTCGTTTTCATTGTTTTATAGAATTGCACTGAATCACTATTTATCCATTAGCTTCTAGTTCCCTCAAAAGTCTGTCTTCTCTGTTCTATCAGTTCCCCTAAGTCACAGTATACTGGTGCTTGTGTGATTATGGCTAGTTTCCTCCTCATCTGCTTTTCTCCTAGCCCAGAGATACTGAAGTGAGGATCTCTTTTTATCTTGCTCTACTGAGAACATGTGGTGATAAAGAGGAACATCCACATTTTATGGCTTCTCTTAACTTCTTCCCAGAGTGACACCTCCTCTTTAATCTGCCTTTTTTTCCAAGGAAGATAAGGAAGGGGCATGGAGATTGTGTTAATAAGGATTTTTAGGATTTTGTTTATTCACCTTCTTTCTTGCCCTAGTGCCAATTTTGGGTTGGTGTGATGGGAATAGGGCAAGCAGTAGAATGAATTATGTAAGAACCAAAGTCTGTGTCATGATGTTTTCCTGTGTGTTTATTGCTGCCGGTGCCTTATATGGTTGAATTTCTCCTTTTCAGTGAAGTTTGTTAAACTTTGAGAGGAGGAGAGTCTCAATCTAGAGGTTATTTTGCCATCTGTAGTAGGATATTTTCCTTTGCATATTCCCTATTATGTGACAAATTCCTGATTATCTTTGTTGCTTTTTATATATCTAAAGTCCGTATCTTTGTTATTTATATAATGAAAAACTTAAACTATCAGAGTTTTACTGTGAACCTTCTGTTATTAGCCATAGCTAAAAAGTTATAATCATATAATCTTTTAATTAAGAAAGTATCTTTAAGGGACACTTGGGTGGCTCAGTTGGTTAAGCATCTGCCTTTGGCTCAGGTCATGATCCCAGGCTCCTGGGATCAAGTCCCACATCGGGTTCCCTGCTCAGCAGGGGAGTCTGCTTCTCCCTTTGCCTGCCACTCCCCCTGCTTGTGCTCTGTATCTCTCTCTCTCTGACAAATAAATAAAATATTTTTTAAATAAAAGTATCTTTAAAAATTCCAAATGACAGTTTTGACCATGTCCATTAACATATTTATATGTTCCATATAAATGTTTTGTAATAAAAACCCATAATAATAGTTTTCTAATACTTGCTTTGTGCCTGGGAATATGCTTTGATGTCTTCTTCATTTTTTTAAGTTCTCACATAAACGCAAGAGACAGGCCCTAATGTAAAGATTAGGAAACTGAAGTTTAGAGAAAGCAGAGAAGTAACTGCCCCAGGGTCAGACACAGCTTGAGATCAGGGTTTGGCTCCTAGACTGAGCTAACGTTGTGTACCTCTTTAGCTTTAGTTTCATGGTCAGCTAACTTTCCTCATACATTAGATTTTCAAAACCCTAGGCAAAGACCAAATGCGTTTGATTCTTAAAGAAGTCAAGTAGTAAAACTGGGTGTTTTAGAGTTAAGGAATTTCAACTTTACTTTGGATTTTCTCCATGGGATGTTAAGTAGTAAATGGCCCAGATCTTGCCTTCATTGGTGCATATACAAGAGTCATTACCTGTGATACTGAGTCACTTTCCTCGGTTGGATAGGCCCCACTCCGAATCTGATCTTGACTTTCTACTGTCCCCTTGTCCAGCAGAGACAGTCTAAGTGTCCTCTTCTTTACCTCTGTTCCAATTATCCAACCTCGCCATTCTCTAATGAGCGGTTCTCTCAATCAATTCAGTTGTAGGCCACAGACAGATATTTTCTCTCTTAGCAAATCTGCATTTCTCTCTACTTCTAGACTAATGACCTACAGACTGTCCTTTCCTTGTGCTATATTGACCTTACTGAAAATTATCTGAGATAATAAATGCACTCTAACATCCTGAATTTTTCCTACCTCTTTTCTTATTTTATAGCCTCCATTGCAACTGTCTGAGCCTTAGTCCTACATCTGAAGGTACAGGAAATAGTTGAATCAAATGTTTCATGGCTGCATAACAAGACTCCCCAGTGTCCTCAACTAAATGGTAAGGTGTTACCTAATTCTGTCCTACATAGCGTATTTATCTGGTTCCACATTTTGGGGACTATTATTTAACAGCTCCTTACTTTTAAATATGTGATTTGGTAATACTCAAGGTTTTCGATTGTAATTGATAAAAGCAAACCTGTTAATTTAGGCAAATAAAGAATTTATTAAAGAATACCATGGAACTCACAGAATTTCCAGAAGGGCCTGATTCACATTCCACAGAACAGTTTCATGAAGACACTACTCTGACATATCCCTGAAGATTTTAATATTGTCTCTGAAAACTGGATCTACCCACTGTCCCTATTGCTCCCATCACCAGAATAAATTCTGCACATTACTAGCTTATATCTGAAAGTCTGGAGTAATTATATTCAGGAGGCAAAAGTTCTACCATGTTACCTCTCAAAAGAGGTCTGTTCTCTAATAGATGTATTCTATAAAATAATAATTTCAAGCATTTATCTATAAGATGTCATAAGCATTATGGAGATGCATCACATAGATGACTTCAGATTGCTTGCTTCTTAAATTCAATGGCAACCATCATGGACTTTTAGCTTTAAAAAGAGGAGGAGGCTTCTAGAGAAAAATAGCTTCACCTTATGGGAATCTGTTATGACAGATGAGAAATAATGTCTTTCTTTTTTTTTCACCCACTCAACAGGTACCAAAGTAAATTTAACTTTCCTTTTTCTATTATCCATTTATAAGTTTACTTCCCTTCAACAATCACTTCCTCTTATTTCTATTTATCACTCATTTTCAACTAAATCTCCCTCCTGGGGTAGGATTATCAGGTTCAGCAAGAGGAGTGACTTTATAAAGCTGGCCTACGTGAATCTGGCCATTGTTTCCCCTTTACCCATTCCCAGTCATATGGAGTTGTGCTGGGTATGTAAAAACTTATAGGACTGTCTTGTCCACTAGGTAGGAAAGGGGCAGTAACTGTTATTCCCAGCTTAGACATGAGAGGAGAAACAGTAACATCTCATACCACCATTCCTTTAGGAATTCAGGTGGTAATATTCAGATATACTGTAGCTGTGTGATGTTTAATAACTAATCTCTACTTTGGAACCCATAAAATGTAATTTAGATCCTGGAACTACAAGATCAAGCACACGGAGAAAAAATTAGAAATGGCTTAGATGTTTAAATAAGTTCCAAGGTCTTTCTTATTTCCTCTTTCTTATCTATAAAAGTGATAGCATTTTAAAAAACTATCCAACAGTGATTTTATTCCCATGCATATTAAATATATCATTCATTTGATATTGCAAGTCATCTCTTCAGTGTCTTATCCCCACCCCCAATTTAGTAAGCACATGTTTTTGTTTAATTGTGGTTAAAAAGAATAATAGGAGCTCTACCCTCTTAACAAACTTTTAATTGTAAAGTATTGTTAACTATAATCACCAGGTTATAGAGCAAGCTTCTAGAACTTTTTCATCTTGTATAACTGAAACTTTACTCATTAAGTAGCAACTTCTCATTTTTCCCTACCCTTGGCCTCTGGCAACCACCATTCCCTTTCTGTTTCTGAGTTTAACTACTTTAGGTGCCTTATATAAAAGGAATCAGGCAGTATTTATTTCTGTGGCTGACTTAATTCACTTAGCATAATGTTCCCAAGCTTTATCCATATTGTTGAATATGATAGGATTTCTTTTTTATGGCTAAATAATATTCCATTGTGCATATAGATGACATTTTCTTTATCCATTTTATTAGTCAGGGTTCTCCAGAGAAACAGACTCAATACATATGAATATCTATATGCTAATTTATTTAGGAAAAACCCTTGGAGACACATCCAGATACAATTTTTAACCACATATTTGGTCATCCTTTAGCCCAGTCAAGCTGACACATAGTTAACTATTGATCTGTTGATAGATATTTAAGTTCAATACTAGAATTAAAAGTGATTTATAGACTACCATTATTGTATTACACGATTCTGTATTTATATATTTACTAATGAGTTTTTTCTTTAACTAATGGGTTTTTTTTAAAGCCTTTGTAATTAGCTTTTGTTTTGGTTTTTTATTTGTTTGTTTGGTTTTTTTTAACCTTTGTATGCTTTCATGTTGTTGTTTAGTATCCCTTCCTTTCAACTTGAAGGATTACTTCAGCATTTCTTGTCAGGCAGGTCTACTGGTGATGTAATCCCTCAGCTTTTGGTTATCTGGCAAAGTCATTATGTCTCCCTTATTTTTGTAAGAGAGTTTTGCCAGATATAATATTCTTGGTTGGCAGTTTTTTTTCTTTCCACACTTTGAATATTAACATCCCATTTCCTTCTGGCCTGTATTGTTTCTGGTGAGAAATTCACTGATAGTCTTCTGGGTGTTGCCCTGTATTTGGCAAGTTGCTTTTCTCCTACTGATTTCAAAATTCTCTGTCTTTTAATTTTGACACTTTAATTATAATATGTCTTGGTGCCAATATCTTTGGTTTCATTATATTTGGAAACTTTTGGGTCTCTTGAATCTGGATGTCCATTTCCCTACCCAGACTTTCCAAGTTTTCAAAAAAATTTTTTTTTCTTTATATAAGCTTTCTGTTCCTTTCTCTCTTCACTTTCTGGGACTCCTTTAATGTGTATATTCATCCATTGGTTAGTACCCCATAAAATCCTTAAGTTTTCTTCATTCTTTTTCCTTCTTTTTTTATTTTTACTCTTATGACTAAGTAATTTCAAATGACCTGTCTTTGAATTTGCTGATTCTTTCTTCTGCTTGATTAAATCTGTGTTGAATCCCTCTAGCGATTTTCAGTTTGTTATATTCTTCAGTCTGACATTCCCAGGTTTTATTTTATTTTTTATATTTTTAAACTTTTGTTGAAGTATTCATTTTGTTTGTGAATCATTTTTAAGAGCTTGCTGACATTTTTGTGATGGTTATTTTTAGTTCTCTGTCAAATAATTCATATACCTCTATTTCTTTGGATTGGTATCTGCAGAATGATTTTGTTTCTTTGTTTGGACTGTATTTCCTTGTTTTGTTTTGTTTTTTAGAGCTCCTTGACATTTTGTGTTGGTAACTACATATTTGAAATACAAGCCAACTCTCCCAGCTTTATCAATTGGCATGGCACAGGGGAAACCCTTCACCAATAAGCCTGGCTACAGACTCTGGGGGCTTCTCAAACTTTCCCTAAGTATATGTCTTCTCTGGATGTGTATGTGTAAATTCCTAATCAGAGAGATTGCCAGTTTCTTTTTCCAGGAGTTTCTAATCTCTTGCTACCTCTGGCATCTGTCTGCTATACTATGGGTCGGCTGGAAGAGCAGCACACTGCCCAGCTCTTTTTGTTGTTGTTCTCAGCAGCCCCCAGACATCCAGAATATCCAGAGTATCATCAATACTCTGAGACAGGTGACACTGAAATCATTCCCTTGGTCAGCCCACAAAAAGACTGAAGGTTAGATGTATATTTTGGTCTTCTCTTACCCTCCACAAAGAGAAGCTGGGAGCTGGGAGTTTTCCTAATCATGTCTTGTTGAGCCAGGACAGGCTCTGGCAGTGAGTGTACATTAGCCAAAATTGTCACCTTTGTTCTCAGTGGCCCCCAGGCATCTAGAGTATGCCAGTCCTGTCAATGTTCTAAGACATGTGATAAAGAAGTTAGTCCCTTGGGCAGCCCTCTGAAGTTGGAATGTTGGATAAGATACTCCAAGTCTTTCCCTCCTGAGGGAGAATTTGATATTTAAGTATTTTCATCTACTTGTTCTTCACTGAGACAATGGGGGTGGGAGGTGGGAGGCTATGACCAATGAATGTGCACTAGTTCAAGCCACCAGCTTTATTCTTAGTGGTTCACAACCTGGGACTTCCTGTTAACTCTGACATTCAGGCAAGACAGAAACCAGTCTTGGATGAAGCCATCAGAAAATTCAGAATGTTGGATCTATGGTCCAGTCCTCTCCTTCCCTCTCCAGGGAGAAATTGAGAGCTGGGAGTTTCCTCCTGATCATGTGGTGCTGTGCCAGATGGGAGGGATTCTGGCAAGACGGTCCCAACTTTTCCTAATGGCTTCATTGTGTGGGCTACAGGAGTCTCTCAGCTGGTCTCTGGATATCTCACAAAGGGAACTGGTTCATGTATTGCTGAATCAGTGTGTCCATGGAGGGAAGTAGGATCTGGGGTTTCCTATTCTGCCATTTTGCTGATGCTATCCCTCCAATAAGCACATGTTTTAATTGTACATGCTAATTTCTATTCAATTAACTAATCTGTAGATGGCAAACTATATAAGTACATTCATGATGTATCTTAGCCTACTATTGTACTACACCTGCGGTAAATATGTTCCTTCATCAATGATATATAAGTGAGGGGTAAGGAGACAGGACTGACATTATATATATATATATATATTTTTTTTTTTTTTCTCTAGGCCTCTAGTACTGTTAGAGATATTTGCTTCAATTACCTGGTATGTATATCCAAATCTAGAATAAATGCCTAGGCTGGTCAAGACAATCATGGGGTCATGTGTGATGAGTTAACGTAATCCATTAACTGGCCTGGACATTCTCAATAGGCACTCCATAGTTGCTTTTAGTCTCTGATGTTAGTGTTAAAAATGGAATAATTGTTGGGGCACCTGGGTGGCTCAGTTGGTTAAGTGTCCAACTCTTGATTTCAGCTCAGGTCATGATCTCAGGGTCGTGGGATCGAGCCCTGCATCGGACTCACTCAGTGCAAAGTGTGCTTGAGATCCTCTCTCTCCCTCTTCCTCTGTCCCTCCCTCCACTCATGAGCTCTCTCTTTCTCTCTAAAATAAATAAAATCTTTTTTAAAATGGAATAATTGTTAATCACTTTTTGAGCACACAGTGGGATACATCTATTTTTTGTTGTTGCTGATTGATTGATTGAATGTCTCATGACAACTGATTTTGTATACCCAAGAAACTACATTCTTTCTCTTTTTCTTTTTATTAGATATAATTGACATTCATTATATTAGCTTCAGGTGTGCAACATAAAAATTCGGTATTTGTCTATATTGCAAAATGATCACCACAGTCTAGTTAATACCTGTCACCATCCAGGAAATTACTTCGAAAGCAACAGGGTATTTACTTAGTTTTAGTGACCTTATGAATTCAGAAGTTGTTTTTTTTTAAATGGGCATCAGCTTACCCCATTTTCATTTGTTTCCTCTAGAAGTGCATAAAGTTTTTCATACACCACCCCTTGGGGTTTCTCTAATCTTCTAGTCCTCTAAGGGCCACTTCCTGGCCCATACTGCCAATCTATTGGCCACTTCCTAAAAATAACATGAATCCATATACATCATTTTTATTATCTAGCTCCTCAAGGAATATCCCTCTTAATTCTGCCCATTGAGTGGAGTTGTGTTTTCCTTCTTCAGTCAAAATGAAATGATCAACTAGTTGTTATGCAGTGGACTTCTAGACTGAGTTTTGGCTCTCTATCCTTGAGCTACAATCTGTGAACCATGCTTCTTATGAGGCAGCCTTGGGTAATATTCTAGTCCAAATTCCGTAACTGCTGGGTGGCAGTATGGGCTTTTGCCAACAGTTTTAGCCAGCTTGAGTTTTCTAGCTGTTTACATTTCTCAAATCATTTGTGTATCAGTTAGAGTGGAGTCGTATAGGTCAATGGCCATTTGAGGCCTCAAGAAAGCCTGATGATGTTCAAAGCATTATTCAAATTCAGTTTTTTCCCCTTGTTATTGGGAGCCAATAAAAGTTACAGATGTTGTATGTGATTTCTTCAGAAACCAAGCAATCTTTGTGCCTCTTGTTTTAATTTTGGAGCTAGAGAGACAATAACTCTTTGTGGTTGGTTGAGAAATGCTGCTAGTAGTTCTAGCCCATGTAATTATGCAAAATTTTATTATTTGTGCTGGACCCTATACTTTAACTGGGTTATAATTGGCTCCTCCTGGTGGTTATATAATTAATCAACATTTGGAATTCATGCTTAGTTTGATTTTTAGATTTAGATATCAACATTATGTTATTGATGTAATGAATAACAGCACTTTTTAATTGAAATAAATCAACATTTCTTCTCACCAGGTTATTATAATAAGCAGAATAATTTAAATATCCCCATAGGAGCACAGCAAATGTGTATTGGAGTCTGTTTCACATGAATGCAAATTTGATTTTGACTTTCTTCTAAATAGGAATCTACAAGAAAGCATTAGCCAAACTGATCATAGAATACCTATCTCTCTTAGCTTGTTGCATAACTTTAATGGTTAATACAGAAATGGCTGATACTACTGAAGGATCCTCTTTATTCAGTCCTCTAGAGTTTAGAATTATCCTCCAGAATCCAATATCTTTTCTTATATACTATACTGGACCATTGAACAAGAAATTTATGGATACTAATTCACCTGCATCTGTCCTATCTTCAATCAAAATTGAAATTTCTTTTTTTTTCAAAGATTTATTTATTTATCCTAGAGAGAGAGCATGAGCAGGAGAGGCAGAGAGAGATAATCTCAAGCAGACTCCACAGTGAGCACAGAGCGTGACACCAGCCTCAATCTCACAACCCAAAGATCATGACCTGAAGCGAAACCAAGAGTCAGATGCTTAACTGGACGGCACCACCCAGGTGCCCCTCAAGACTGAAATTTCTTGATGTTCCTTCCTCTCTCCCCACCCCTTCCCAGGTATCCTATATTGTTTTATATTTAGCACTTGAGTGGATTTAGGTGGCTCTAAAGTTCCCCATCTAACATGCCCAATTAAAAGAGAATGAAGAGTAGATTTGACGACATCCTTTTTCCTAATGGCTTGGGTAAGGCAAGAGTTCCTCATTCATACAGCATAATAATTCTGGTAGGGGTGATGTAACAAACTTACAGAACTTTCATTTTAAATTCTACTCTGAACTATACTTTTATTTTTGAATATTTTATCTTATGCTGCTACCTTGATTGCATTGTTCTTTACCCTTTCATTAGCAGGTTTAGGCATATATTGTGCACCAGTGTCTAGAAACTTTAATGCAATTTCTTTTTTTAAGTATTTATTTTATTTATCTTAGAGAGAAAAAGGGAGAGAGATGGGGGTGGGGGGAGAGGCAGAGGGAGAAAATTCCAAGCAGACTCTCTGCTGAGCATCGAGCCTGACACAGGGCTTGATCCCACAACCCTGAGATCATGACCTGAGCCAAAATCAAGATGGATGCTCAACCAACTGAGCCACCCAGGCAACCCTTTAATATAATTTCTTTACCACCCTGGATGGTTTTCTTGCATACCAATCCAAATGACCTTAGTTTCCTTGCTGGGACATTGTAACAGTCTCTGGCCATCTTGTCATTCATAATAACCTTTTTAAACACTCAGTGTTTTAAATAGTACTACTTTGGAAGAGATTGCAGATTCTGCTTTTATGTCATCATTAAATTTTTAAAATTCATCAGATCTAGGATAAATGGAGGACTTGGTAAAGCAGCTGGATCACATAATCTCATATAGTGATCCATTAAAATTTTAATAGCTATTCCATCTATCTCCTCAATTTCCATACACATTTAAATTAACCATGTAAACACCCCCACACTCAATTTAATTGTTGAGGGTTTTTTTTCTTTCTTCTGTATAATTCTAATCTTTTTTGTCATTCAACTCGACTCACAGTAAATGAACCACAAGGCCAACTGCAGCTTCTCTTACCTAACCCTACTCATCCATCGGTAGAACGAAGGAGCCTAAGTATTTAGAAACTTTCCATCATTTAAGTCAAAGGCATAAAATTAGGGGATACACAGTATCATCATATAAACAATCCAAAGTTGCTAATATTTTCAGCATTTAGAAGCTTCAGAAAGATTATTTCATTTAGTATCTAAGAGTATTTCATTTACTAATTTCCCCTCTATAGGTATGTTTTATATACCTTGCCTTTATCCAGCTCTATAAATAGGAAGTTTGACCTAACCACATTTCTGTAAAAGCTGCAACTAATTAAGGATCCTGGGTAAGACCAAACATAGTCTTCCATTCAGCAGTACCTAATACAAGAGAAATAATTCCTTGGATCTGCATGTTAGCAGAGGCTTCCCAGGGAGCTATTTATAATGTTCCAAAAATGAGTTATTGTGTTTTGTTTGTCTTTGATTTCCTCTCCTTGCAACCTGTGTAGTCTTTTTTTAGTGATTCTCATTTAGACTAAGTCACATTCTGATCAAAAGAAATATATGCTTGATTCTCATTTGGCATGGTGTCCATTCTCTTTAGGATCACCAACCATAATCTGGTGGACTTGGCATCCTCAGTTCTTTCTGCTACTTTCATTTTTTCAAAGTAACCCAAATTACGAAATTTCTGGCTGACTTCCCCTCTACCTGAATTTCTTCTTTAAGTGGTTAGCTATCTCCCATTGTTCAGTATCTACCACCTCCAAGTTCTATTGATAGACTTTTCCTCCCATGAGTGGTTACAGCATTTGCATGTTCTCAAAGCAGAAGTAGCCTGGGAGTCAGCCTATCAGCAAAGGTTTGCATCTCCCTGTCCTCAGTCTTTCTTCTTCCCAAAGCCTTAGCCATCATTTAAGTTACAGACTCAAGGGTCATTTTAATATTCTACACAATGTGCCAATTGCATCAAGTACACGAGAATGGAGAAGTGAAAGGATTATATGGTGTATATTGATACGTAGCTTTGATAAAGTTAAAGGTTATATAGTACAGCAGGAGAAAGAAAGCACAGGTAAACATCAGAGAGGTCTGAGATTGCTAGGCACAGCACCCATGGTCCTTTCTCAATTTTACAGGATATGCTTTGTCTTTGGATTATGATTCTCCAAGATATGGGTAAGATACTTTTGTCTCAGAGCTGCTGAGTACAAGTTCCCTGAGGAATCTTTTATAAATTATCAGTCAAAAGCTAAAATAAAGCTATGTAACTGGTTAAACTAGATGCAAACCATCACTCTCCATTCTCAATAAAAAACGTAGACTACTTGCTACTGGGTGCCACCAGGGAAGCTTTGGAATTCAAACTGCACATTATAAATTCCCAGGTAGTGCATTTTATTCCAATTCTAGCCAAGGGTCCTATGGTTCCAGGCATCCCTGAAGATAAGCATAGAGTTACAGTTGCTCAGACCAGTGTCAAGTTCATCCTATTTGTATATACTATTCCTTTCCTATACAAATTTTAGTTTTCCATGGAGCTGATATTTGATTCTTTTTTCATCTTCTTGGTTTCCAAATTATATCAATTTGTTTTTTATTATGTTAGTACTTCTTTTCCTTCCCTCCTGTTTGGAGGTGAAGGTATTCTTTTTTCTAAGGTTAACCCACCCATCATTATTCTCTATTCCTCCCTCTCCATCCCTCTCATTCATTCTACAATTAAGTATTGGGTTTCTACAAGGTGCTAGACACTGTGTTTGCCCTCATGGAGCTTAAAGTCTATTAAGAAAGATAACCACAAAAATATGTAAATGGGATTGGATGTTGTCAGGGATATGAGAGAAATGTGTTCTGGGTATGGTAGAGCACAAAGAAGAGGGTTTTCAATTCTACCTGCTAGATCAGGAAAAGTTTCAAATAAAAACTGGTAGTTGAAGGGTGAGTGGAATGAAGGATGAGTAGGTACATTGTGAACAAGTACACTACACTGTGTAGTAAATAGGAAGGCAACAGAAGACTTTTAGTTGGAGAATAAAGTGGTCAGATTGAGAATGATCATTCAGGCAATGATCAGAGAATGGAGTGGAGTTGGACAAGGCTGGCAGCAGGAAGTTTTCTGCAGTCCAGGCCTCTATTGCTGTGTCTTCCATATACTCTATGCTCACCCTCAATCACTGAACTGCACCATAAAGTCACCTATATCTACTTAGCTGCAAACTCAGTGGTCTCTCCTCATACTCATCCTTTCTGATACATTTGATACTGTTTACTCTTCTCTCCCTTTGGAAACTGCCTTCCTCTGACTAACATGACACCATTTGCTAAAGAAAAGTATTTTCTGCATTTTTGGAGAGTTGGAGGGAGAAATAATGATCAATCACCCCTGGGCATTGACTTTACTTTCTTTGCTGCGTGGTGATACGGCTTTCTTGATGGTGAATGTGGTTCAAGATCCAAAAGGACCTGATGTTGAAAATATTTCTTTAAATAGAATTGCAATGATTATAAACATAGTTTTTTCCCAGAAGGGGGTGTTAAAACAGGTAACAGCCAAAAACATGTCTGTTTTCTCAATTTTGGTAACAGTGCATTTGAAGAAGGTAAGGTAAATAGCAATGAGGTGTGTTTATTGCATGTCCAATAGATTTCAGTACTTTGGTTAAATAAACCTGGAAAGTGCATGTGTAGGTTTATGGGGTGTATGGCTTGGTGGTGGCAGGGGATGAATGGTAGCAGGGGTGCAGTATTGCTTCAAGCCAATCTGTAACTTTCCTGAAGTGCTGTACTATCCCTCTCTCCTAGGTCTCTTTTTATTTGCCCACCTGGTGCTGTTTCCTTGCTTGGCCATGCCTACTATTGTTCTATATGCAAGTAATGTTATAAGACGTGTTCTTTTGCATGTTCAAAAGAAGGCCTGAACTCTCAACCCAACTCCTTTGTCACACCTCACCATCCCTTTCTTTCTATATAAAACATTCCAATGATCTACTTCATTTATTTTTAATAGGAACAGCCTTTTAACTTTCATTTTGGAATAATGAAGCCACACTGTGAAGACCTGATGAAGGCATAGCCAGAATACTAGTTTCTCATTCTCATCCTCTGCTCAATTAATCCCTAAAACCTATCACTGATGCCAGTCAACAGCTTGCCTCTCATGTGGATGCCAAGCAGTTTATCCTTTGGGGTCCTTTTCTTAATGTTAGGGGCAATAGTTAAGTAGGTCTCAAAGGGCTTCTCTGCTGGGATCCAAGCATTTTGTTTAGCAAGGATAACCAGAGAACCAGTGAAATAAACAAAGGAGGTAATTGAGAAAGGCATTTATAATATGTCAGTGAGCTTGAAAGTAACATTACCAGTTCTTTCATAAAGGAAAGTGAGAACAACCTGCTGGGTAAAACCAAGAGTTGACTTTCCCACGAGATCATTGGCGTTATTAAGCTACATTCACTCTGCGGGGAAGTATTTAACATCCATCATCTGTTTAAGGCTTTAAAAATTGTGCACATCTAAAAAGAAGAGTCCTCAGTTTTTCTTTCTAGAATAGATGATGATGATGATATTTTCTCAGGCAATACATGCCTTTACATGCATTGCCAAGGGAAAAGAGGGTGCTAGAAAGAATGGTAATGTGCATTCAGAAATTAACCGCATATTCAAAACTGTTTTAAAGATAGCACTACAGAAAACAAATAAACGATGTGCCCTGGAAACTAAAATCTAGCCAGACTGAAAGAGTTCCACTGCTTGAAAAGATTAGGATTTGGAACTAATATTTGGGAGATTCTTAGAAGAATATTATAGCAATTTGATTACAATAAAATGAATGTTTACAGATCATGGAAGAAGACTATGTGAACAGGATTTATGGAAACAATCAGAACAAAGAAAGTACCAGGCCCTGTACTGCTGGAGAATTTTTGTCAAAACAAGCTCACAATAGGTCATGGAAGACAGATAACAATAATATTATGAGAAATAATAGGAACAAGTAATTCAATAAAATACAAGGGGAAATATGCTTAATAGTCTAAGAGCCCATATTATTTTGGAAATAGCATAACTTTTAAAGCCAGGAAACCATGTTTCTGTTCTATCACTTAGCAGTAGTGAGGCCTTGAAGAATTCTCAGACCTTGATTATTATAATTCTTATAGTGGCTTATAAGAATTACATTACTAAGTTTCTGTAAGGATTGCTTGAAATTAAATGTATGTCCAAGCATTTTTATAAACTGTAAAGCACTATGTCAATGCTACTTTTTAATGCTGTTTTAAGTTTACCATTATGAGTGGCATCCTCTTACTGTATCACCACTTACTCGGTTTCAATGAGAGAAACTTCCTTAAATTGATTTATATCTTTTAAAAAAAGATATAATGATTAATTCTAGACATAGCCTATCCAGGTTCTCAAATAGTGAAAGGGAAAATATATTAAATATAAGGCAGAGGTTATAGAGAGAATGAACAATGCCAAAAGTCTTTAAGACCAATAAAACTGACAAACATCTGGTAAGAATAAACAGAAGAAAAAGACAAGAATCAAATTGTCAACATCAGCTGTGAGAAAAGTACAACATTAGAGGTATTGCAGAAATTAAGCAGATAATGATATTATTTAAGAACATATCAATAAGTTTGAAAATGTATATGAAATTTAAAAATCCTTAGAAAAACATAACTTATCAAAAATTATTCTGGAAGAGAGACCTTGACAATTCTGTGCCATTAAATATAATCAGTAATAAAAAATTTCTTTAAAAAATTAGTCTTACTAGCAAGTCCTAGGCCTAACTGGCTCTACTAGTGAGTTCTACCATTCAAGAGGACAGAAAAATTGAGAATACTCCCTTTATATAACAAGAGTAGTGTAACTGTATACCTTTATACCAAAATTTTATAAGGATATTACAAGAAAGGTATATTATAGGCAAATCTTATTCATAAACTGAGATGAAAATTTCTAAACAAAATATTAGCCAACAGAATGTCAATCTTCAAACAAGGATAATATATTATGACAATTTTCTTTCAGGATTTCAATCTTAATTTAACTTTAGACAATCAATTAATGAAATTCCCAACATTATTGGATTGTAGTCCTGTCAATAGATGTAGAAAATGCATTTGATAAAACTTTATATCCTTTTTAAAAGAATCAGTAAGCAAACCAGAGCGGATATTTGGTGTCTACAATGAACTTAGAATAAACAATACACTTAATGTTGAAAATGTTGAACTCTTGGGGCGCCTGGGTGGCTCAGTCAGTTAAGCATCTGCCTTCGGCTCAGGTCATGATCCCAGCATACTGGGATGGAGGCGGCATAGTGGGGAGTCTGCTTCTCCCTCTCCCTCTGCCCATCCCCGCCCCTGCTCGTGCTCTCTCTCTCTCTCTCAAATAAATAAATAAAATCTTTAAAAAAAGAAAATGTTGAACTCTTTCCTTTAAAACCGGTTCATCTTTTACCACACCCAGACAACACTACTGGAAGTGGTAGCTAGTTGAGTAGAAGGGGAAAAAAAGATTGGAAAAGAAGAAACAAAACTGACATTGTCTGTAGTTGATAAAATTATTTAGACAGAAAATCAGAAGTTCCACAAATTATTATAATTAATAAGAGTTCAGAAAATGTTTGGATTTAAAGTGAATTATTAAAAAAATCAATTTGATTTCCACACACCAACAAAAAATAGAAAATAAAAATTTAAAAGATACCATTCAAATAGTTGAAAACTATCACATATCTAAGAACAAATTTATCAAAAGGCATGCAAGGCCACCAATGTAGAAACTATAAAACGGGGGCGCCTGGGTGGCTCAGTCGGTTAAGCGACTGCCTTCGGCTCGGGTCATGATCCTGGAGTCCCGGGATCGAGTCCCGCATCGGGCTCCCTGCTCGGCGGGGAGTCTGCTTCTCCCTCTGACCCTCCTCCCTCTCATGCTCTCTGTCTCTCATTCTCTCTCTCGCAAATAAGTAAATAAAATCTTTAAAAAAAAAAAGAAACTATAAAACATTACTGAGAGAAATCTATTTAGATACATACCATGAATATGGATTTGAAAATAAAAAAAGTTTAGAGCTTGAATGTACTTCCAATGAAAATCTCAATAGGGTTCTTTGTTTTGTTTTCAGTAGAACTTGAAAGATTCTAAAATGTACACGTAAGTACAAAGGGTCAAGAATGGAGAAGACACATATGAAAAAGTAAATGGTGAAAACACTCGCTCCACCAAATGTTAATATTTATAATAAATTGTAGTAATTAAGACAGTGGTAGATAAATAGAGCAATGGAGCAGCATAGAAAGCCCAGAAAGAACACCATACATATGGAGCCTTGACAGAAGTAGCTTGGCAGATAAATGAAGAAGGACAGATTTTTTAATAAATAGTGCTGGGCATTTGTCCGTGTATTTGTGTATATATGTATGTATGTATAGTATGCATGTATCTATCATCTATCCTATTATCCATCTCTTCTCAGCATGCATCTACTCATCTATTCATACTTCATCATTTCTCAAAAGATTTGAAGTAAGTAACTAAAATTCATGAAAAAAGAAAAAATGGAAAGGATCGGGAGTAGTGGGTTTTAGGTATGAATCATTGTCATTTCTGCTGGAAGAGCCCAAGGGTAACAGAAGTTTAATCAGAAAAGGGTTTCCCGTAAACGTGGAACTGCATAATTTAGGACAAACACCTTCCTTTGCATGACCATCCATCATAAGGGTTTGCAGCCTCTTGGAAATAAAACTTGGGACAATGCCTTTTAACCTGGTTAGAATTTAAGACTCAGAGATGATTCCATTTGTTAGAAAAAAGATTAATTGACATTAAAGTTGCATCTCCTGATTTATTTGGGTGTGTGTTTTTCTGGCAGAATTAAATTGACACCATGAGGTTATTGTGAACTTTACCATTTTCTAAGCCTAGTAAACTGAATTATTTTGATTTGTGACTCATGTGTTGAAGATTTTAGCCCCCTAATCATTAACCTATATGGGTTAGATACCTCATTATATAAGAGCATATATTATTCACAGCATGTTAGACATATATTGACTACTGGTGCATATTATGCTATTTATTATTAGTGTGTTTATAATCCTCTAACATTTTGTTCTATTGGGGCTCAAAATTTCTACAAACTATGAGTGTTTCAAAATAAATCTTTTTTCCCTCCCTTAAAGATGATTAGAAATTGGAGAGCCCTTCTTTAGCAGTGAGCCATAATAACCCCCATCAGAGGGAACACACACACACACACACACACACAGACAAACACACTTAAATAGATACATACACAACCTGAGAAGGGAAGCTATTTCAAAGAAACAAAGGTCTTGAGTTAGACAGCTGTACAGTGCTGTTTTTTAGACAAGAGGAGACGCTGGGGCTGTGAATATGTAAAGTTCATTTGTGGAAAACTTTCAAAAATGAATAAAGCCTCATTGACAGTTTAATATTCACATTAACAAAATTCAAAATATTAAGACTTTAATGTTGTAAAGAAAATATTGGATTGTTGAGATGAAAATACTAGATTTTGCTAGATGTTTTCTACAACATCTAGCACTATTAACATGTTGAGAAATTCTTTCAAAAAGAAAACTATGGCAGGTATAGGGAATTTAAGGGAGGTTCTTGTAGTTACAAAGCATGATGGTTCTCATAATGGGCACTGGGAGCCTGGAGCCAGATTGCGAGCACACGTACTGGTCAGGCAGCAGTTTGAGATCTTTCCAGGAATAGCCAACAGACAGTACCAGTCAGATAATCAGGACCAGTCAGATGCAGTATTTGGGGATTCCACTGCAAACTCACAATCTGTCCCAGATCCACAAGCTTAGTAGTCTGTCAGGAGCTATATGATGAATAAATAAATGGGAGTTAGGTGATAATAGTAAAGTCGTTCTTCAAATACATGCTTAATATCAAGAAAATCATGCTGAAGAATTTAGTTAATGCCCAAATGAAAGGGACACAAGATCAGGGAAGGTGGTCGCAGATGAAACGTGATGACAAAGAGGGCAACCCAGTCAGTGACAAGGGTCTCACAACTGGGGCATGGCCCAGAGGCTGGGCTGGGGCTAGGATGAGGACTTAGGTTCTGGGGACATCTGGAGTTAAAAAACAAGACCTCAGCCTGAGAGAACAGATCTGCTGGTGCAATGATCAAGGCAGATGTCCCAAGAAACAAAAAGTCTGTAGCAAAATCAGATCAGTATGGAATCAGAGTTGGCCCTAGAACCTGAGTTTGGTTTGAAGCTTTGGGACAGGATCAGTGTTTCTGTTTGTGAGGAGAAACAGTTACAGCAGATGGATTCAATTCATGTTCATCATGGCAGTTTGGCCTTTTTCTCCAATGAAATCACATGGAGAGAATAACCGAAAGAAACTTGCAATTAAGGCACCTATGACGCAGTTGTATTATCAATTAAATATCCCAACTTGTAAAGCAAGTTTCAGAACAATCTAACAGCTTGAGGCAGATGTACACCAACCTGTTGGGAAGTAATTCTCCGAGGTCTCTTAGCGTTTCTGCACCTCTTACCGGTGAGACTCTGACTGCTCTTTGTCTGGGCTGCTGTTTCAAGGATGTTTGTAGGGCACCGTGGAAGATAGACACTGTCTCTATCAGGGCAACCATGCTCACTGTCTAGGACAATAAAAATGCCTCTTTCTGAAGAGGAGGACTAGCATGGCTACTACCTATCATAAAAAGATCCCAGCTCTCTAAGCTTGGGGTTCCTTTGCTGGAACTTGTGTCATCTGGCCCTCTTCCTGTCACCCTGTAGTAACTGGGGCTTGGGGAACCAGCCCACAAATGCTGATACTGTGGCTACTGCTTTCAGTATGAGTAACAACCTGCCCTTTGTCTCTCACCGGGGAGTCTCATTTGTTCTACTGGCACTCATGAAATTGTGACAGGCTAATTTGTTACATAACAAGAGTAAAATCTCAGACACTTCAGAGTTTTTGGCAGAACCAGAGCAGATTTGGGGTCTGTCAATACAGAACTTTGTTCTAAATAAGCCAAAAGGATATCCGAGTCTGTTAATAGGGCACCTATGCACACCCACACCAATGTATTTCTTTGTTTTGTTTTGTTTTTTAAGATTTTATTTATTTATTTGTCAGAGAGAGAGCACAAGCAGGGGGAGTGGCAGGCAGAGCAGGCAGAGGGAGGAGCAGACCCCCCGACGAGCAAGGAGCCTGACGTGGGACTCCATCCCAAGACCCTGGGATCATGACCTGAGCCGAAGGCAGATGCCCAACCGACTGAGCCACCCAGGCATCCCACACCAATGTATTTCTTTAAACCATTATACTAATAGTGAACTTTTAGCTTATCATTCTCTTATTACACAATAGCTATTTAATTCACACTGTAAGTTTAGCTTTTGAAGGACAGTATAACCGAATAATTTTTTCTTATTTCATTCATATGTGCTTGAGCATTGTTGAACTGAACCTAGTTACGGATTTATAAGAGCAATTATTAAGAGAAACTAAAAGACATCTATATTGAGGAAGAGAATGTGGGAGGAGTATCTTATTGATTAAAATTTTATAACATATATTCTAGCTATTGAAAATGTTACCATTTTTAAAGATATATTATGGGAATTATAGATCTCTAGTAGTGTTTCGGGATAGTGCATTTGGATGTTATTAAAAAAAAAAAAAAAAACAGTGTTGGCTTTTCTGCAAGATTTGGCTTAAGGTTCCAGATTTTGGAAGTCTTACCTTATAACCTTGAACAACTCACGTACCTTTTTTGAGCACCAATTTCCTCATAAAATTAAAAATAAAACAAAACAAATAATGTCCTGATCACTGAACTTATATAGTGCTTTGAGAATTCTTAAATGTTAACACTTTTATCCATTTATTTGTTTATGTTACTGAAGTATAGCTGACACACACTGTTACATTAGTTTCAGGCTGTACAACATAGATACTTGACAACTCTGTATATTATTATGTAATGCTATGCTCATCATAAGTATAGCTACCTTCTGTCATCATACAAGGCTATTACAGTACCATTGACTATGTTCCTTATGCTGTATCTTTCATCCCCATGACTTATTCATTCCATAACAGAAAGCTTGTACCTCCCACTCCCCTTCACCCATTTTGCCCACTCCACACCTCCTTCCCTTTGGCAACCATCAGTTTGTTCTCTGTATTTATGGGTCTGTTTCTGCTTTGTCTGTTCATTTGTTTTGTGTTTTACCTTCCACATATAAGTGAAATCACATGGTATTTGTCTTTCTCTGACTTATTTCACTCACATACTACTTTCTAGGTCCATCCATGTTGTCACAAATGGCAAAATCTCATTCTTTTTTATGGCTGAATAATATATATATATGCCACCTCTTCTTTATCCATTCGTCTATTGATGACATGGGTTGCTTACATACCTTGGCTACTGAAAATAACCTGCTATAAACATAGGGGTGCATATATTTTTTCAAATTAGTGTTTTTGTTTTCTTTAACATTTATTTTAAATAGCGATTTGCTAGCAGTGTGAAGAAGATACCACAGTGAGGACAAAATTCCTGTAGTATTCAGCTAGGATCCACAATGGTCTTTTTAATATTCAGTATTATTCCTTATGGCCAGGTCTTAGGAAACAGGTGGGCCATGATGGGATAAAACTAGGGGGAAACACAGCTTGTGTGACAGTAGGGCAGATGATGAATGAAAGCTCATACTGGCATTCAAAACACATGCTATTCAAACTATGATATTCAAAGTCTGTTATGAAATGTGTTCATTTCTGAAATAAATTCCCAGAGATATTTTCATGAAAGCCAGCCATTTTGCCCAATGATCAATTATTATGTTTTGCTGAGGGACAAACATGAATAATTTACCAAAGCTAACAATTTACCAAGACCTCTTTTCTTGTAAATATTTATAATGTTTATAGCAACTTATATGATGGATTATTAGGACCTAGGTTGCTTTGGGCAACTTGCACACAAGTTTTTCACCCTCCCCTTAGTCTATGTTCTTTTTGCTCCTCAGTCTACCCACTCCCACCACTCATCTCCTTAAGCTTGTAGTCTCTCTTCTCTGCCTGTCAACTTCTCTCCCTTCCTCAGTGTCTCCTTTCTTTTCTTCTAAAGTTTCCTTATTCCCCTTTCTTCTCTCTATTGCTGTTCTCTCCTAGTCCCTCAAAATTCCCCCATTTCCCCCGTTGATCTCTCTTCTTTCTGCTCCCTTTCCCTACTTTTTTCTTGGTCATTTTGTCCTCATCTTCCACTGCCCCAACCCCCTATCTTCTTGCTCCTAATGCTCTACTTCACTGCCTTTGTTTCTCAGCTCAATAGCCCTGTACTTGGCACTCACAGTCTTTCCCTTCTTCCTTCAGCAAAGTACTTCCTCTTTCTATCCAGCTTTTCAAGCTACAGGAGCAGCAGGAACAGCAGAAAATCAGGGCAAAGGTCAATTAAAAATCCTTAAAATGTTATGATCTTCTCAGAAGTTAAAATCTATGTAAAGACTGCACGCCCAATAGGAATGCCATGAACTTTAACATAGTGAAAAAAAAAAAAAAGCAAGTTTCTAGTACATTGGTAATGTTGGCAAAGGAAGAAAATCGATCACTTGGCATACTTTTCCTTTGGGAAATTAAATTTCACATATATTGATGTCTGATAAATTGACCTAGAATCATTCTGAGTGGAAGGCAATAAAGCATTACGTGTCACTCCAAATTTCAAGAAGGTAGTCAGCTAGGGGCGCCTGGGTGGCTCAGTTGGTTAAGCGACTGCCTTCGGCTCAGGTCATGATCCTGGAGTCCCGGGATCGAGTCCCGCATCGGGCTCCCTGCTCGGCGGGGAGTCTGCTTCTCCCTCTGACCCTCCTCCCTCTCATGCTCTCTGTCTCTCATTCTCTCTGTCTCAAATAAATAAATAAAATCTTAAAAAAAAAAAAAAAGAAGGTAGTCAGCTTAAATTTCTCTTGCCTTTTGTCAGACTTGGTCATTGAGTGTGGGGTCACTAACGATGGTTGGGGGCAGCAAGTGAATATACAGAAAGTGGGGAGTCAGTATCTAAATTTCATTAAAATTCTTTCATCATGTTTCTTTATGGGTTCAGAAGAAGTAAAACTTAGAACATGTTTCTATATTAATCTATGATTAATATAAACTAGAAATGGAAGATAATTCCAAATTTAGAGAGGCTTCTCATAGATTCCATTTTGAAATGAATAAAACTGAGCTCTCTTATTCCCAAGGAGCTACTATAAATTTTCTGGTATGTACATTTTCCTAAAATAAATGATAACAATTGGAATTTTGAGAAGATGTCAAAGAATTGCTGACAAATAAGTTAATATGGTGATAAATAAGTGGATGACAATAATGAGTAATAAAGTTTCTAAGTAACTAGAAATGATCAGAAACATTGGTGAACTTCAAAGTAGTGGTGATGTCTAATTAGAAACCAGCTGAGAATGACTATTTCTACGTGCTCTCATTTCCAATATCTACCCAGCCCAAGCCCCTGGCATCCTGAATGAAAGCAACCTCTCTCCCCTCTCTCTCTTCTAAACATCAGTTATCCTTTATTAAAAGGAAGCACAAATCCCACTCCACCGGCAAACCTCTTCTGGACTGAGTCTGGAAAGAGCTTTTCCTCTCCTGAATTCTTACATTAATTACCATATATACTACATACATCTGACAATCACATACCACCATGTGATACCTCCTTTATTTTGCTATCTTAACATGTCACTTAAAGTAAATCTTTCTCAAAAAACACAGAAGTGTTCCTATCTTGTCTCTAAAGTTACAATGTAAATTCTTTGAGGGAAAAAGACATTTTTTAATTTTTGTTTTCTTCATAGCACACATGCAGTGCTTTGAAAATGATGTGTTCCTTCAATGCACGTGGATTTGAGTAAAGAGCTTAGAATGATTAAAAAAAATAATAATTATACCGTGAGTTTGCTGACCATATTGTGTCTAATCTGACTTCTTATTTCCATGCTGAGTTCTCAAAGACATAGATTTAATGCAGTAATTCCGATCGATTTAAAGTAAAACGAAAGTACTGGGAACGGAAAACTGTTGGCACTTTATAATAGCATGTAATAAGTTTATAGACTTTGAAGCAGTATTTTTAACCTTGGCATTTATTTCAGAATTTGTTTTATTTCACACTATTTTTGCTAACTACTGGTGGAATATTGGATTATTGAACTGGAGAGTTCATAATACTCTCATCATTTGTCAGCATAGTGTTTGGAAACCACAATATTAGATACCAGAAGTTGTAATTTATATTGCCACTTTTTACTCTGCTCTGTGGCAGTCTTCTAGAGAGTGTGAGATATAAGCAGTAGCTGAAAATTAAGGTAATGCATGACACTTTATCTAGACAAGTGAGATAGATGATGTGATGTTAAATGCTGTGTCTTGCTATTTTTGTTATCTGCTTACATAATGATGTTTCTCATTATTCTCAGTAAAAATTAGGATCACTGTATTTTACAACCTGAGTTTTAAGCAAAATCATAGGAAACTGCCAATATTTGACCGTGTTTTCCTTACTAAAATAGCAATATCAAATGGTTCAACCTACCTAAATTTAGCTATGTAAATTTCTGCTTTATACGTACACTAGAAAAAAAAAGTCTTGAGAATGGTCTTTTTTATCTCTGAATCCACATTTAGTTTATTTAAAATGTATACATTCAGACTGTGGTTGACTCCAAGATGATTGTTGAGTTTTGTTTTGTTTTTTCCCTGTTTTGGATGGAGTGGCACATGACAGGATAATCGTTTTCTGAGTCTGATACACAGCACGCTTTTCTTATAGCATCTAATGCCCAGCTTTTGAATACCAGTCTTTTAGCATCTGGTGTCAGGACTGCCAAGAACAGTCCAGAAAACTGCCTAGTCTGGAGCCAGTAACATTAGAAGCACTTTTTGAATTGTTTAGTTAGTGTAATCCAAACAGCAACATTTCTGATGGGGAAATATGAAGGTGAAAAAGTTGTCTTATATCCATAAATAAAGTGTTGTGTGATTGTAGGATATTATGGTAAACCTGCTCTTAGCTGAAGAAGAAATTAAATGATAATGTTGACGGCTGCTTTTCAGGCACATCATGAGGATCAGGTGGCAGTAATTCAAGTGACAGAAAACCGGTAGAAATTATTAGCTATAAATATAAGAAATGTCATAAAGGAAAATGCGACAGATCTTAGTGATAAGTTGGTCAGTTTGCTAGAAAAATGAAAACTTCTGCCCCAGAGAAGGTACAAATGAAGATTTATAACACTGTGATTTATCGTGTTCTCTGTGCACAAACCATGTGAGCACAGGCCTATAACATCTGGTGTGGCCTGTGTAACCCATGTATTTTTTATTACACTATTTTACCTGGAAGACTAAATTTACGTGAGTGATTTTTTTGGTTTTGTAGAGACATCTGAGTTAGAGGAAGCAGATGTAAAATGACTGAGCTAAAGCAGCCAAACTGAATTCTTACCTCCAGTCTGTCTGTGTGAAGAGCTGAAAGTCCCAATTAAAGACTAAGAAACAACTGTAGGCTATGCAGATTACATTCCTGAATATCACCAATGCATGATGGTTGTAAACAAGAATAATTCATCATAGATTTCCCAAGTCTGTGATATTTAATCAGTTACATAATATGAGCAAACTTCTTCCAATTATTATTATGTTTTTACTGAACATAGTTTCACATAAAATATATCAGTTTCAGGTATACAACACAGTGATTCAACATTTATAGGCATTACAAAGTGATCACCATGATAAATCTAGCTACCTTCTGTCACCAATTATCTTTGATGAGTTATAATTAATCATAACACAATTTAAAATATTGATCCACAAACTATAAGGGCAAATACTTTCATCTACTTATTGCTTACCACTGGATGTCTAAAGAGATATATTTCTTCAGATTTACTTTGAGGCATGTGTAATACACATTGACCCAAGGCAATAAAAATCCAAGTATTTCAGTGAATGTAATACACATAGTTAAGAAACATTCTCTATCTTAAAACATGTCTTTTTCTCTAGTCAAGAGTACTGTCTTAACCTTTTCCAATTATTATTTAGATCTATAATCTTAAAACCAGGTGTTTATTATCTAATGTTGTAATATAATAGGTATATTGTAGGTATATGAATAACAGAGTGTGCTCTGGGATCAGGCTGTCTGGGTTTAAAACCTGTCTCCTTCAATGGCCTGCTTCCGTGTCTTTGAGCAAATTATTCCGTTTCCTGAAAACCAGTTTTCTCTTCTGTAAAATATAAATAATATTGCCTATCTCATGGGGTTGTCATGATGATTAAATGAGTTTAAAACATGAAAGCTCTTCCCAATGTTGCCTGCACCTACAGGATTAGCAAGCATCAATAGATGTTAGCTATTATTACTACTCACTATTCTCAGTAAAATATATAGTAAAGCTTAAGAAGGAAATCCACATGAAAAAAATAAATCTAGATACAGACTTACCCCTTTCATAAAAATTAACACAAAATGGATCACAGACCTAAATATAAAATGCAAAACTATAAAGCTCCTAGAAGATAGCAAAAAAAAAAAAAAAAACAGGGAAAAAATAGGATAGGAAAAAAAAATCTAGATAACTTTTCACGTTGAACACCAAAGGCATGATCCATGAAAGAAAGAACTGATAGGGCGCCTGGGTGGCTCAGTTGGTTGAGCGACTGCCTTCGGCTCAGGTCATGATCCTGGAGTCCCGGGATCGAGTCCCGCATCCAGCTCCCTGCTCGGCAGGGGGTCTGCTTCTCCCTCTGACCCTCTTCCCTCTCGTGCTCTTTGTCTCTCATTCTCTCTCTCTCAAATAAATAAATAAAATCTTTAAAAAAAAAAGAAAGAAAGAATTGATAAACCGCACTTCATTAAAATTTTTTAAAAATCTGCTGTGAAAGACACTGTCAAGTGAATGAGAAGACAAGCCACATATGGGGAGAAAATATTTACAAAAAACGTATCTGAAAAAGACTGTTATCTAAAATACACAAAGAATTTGTAAACCTCTACAGAGCCTGATTTAAAAATGAGCCAAAACCTTAACAGATATCTCACCAAAGAATATATACAGAGGGCAAAAAAATCATATGAAAAGATGCTCTGGGGACACCTGGGGGCTCAGTCGGCTAAGCATCTGCCTTTGGCTCAGGTCATGATCCCAGGGTCTTGGGATCGAGTCCTGCATCAGGCTCCTTCCTCAGCAGGGAGCCTGCTTCTCCCTCTGCCTGCCACTCCCCCCTGCTTGTGCTCTCTCTGACAAAGAAATAAATAAAAACTTTAAAAAAAAAGAAGAAGAAGAAAAGATGCTCTGCATCTTTTAGAATGGCCAAAATCTAGAACACCGACAACACCAAATGATGGTTAGGACGTGAAGCAACAGGAACTCTCATTTGTTGTGGTTGGGAATGCAAAAGTACAGCCATTTTCGAAGACAATTTGGTGATTTCTTACATAACTAAGCATTCTCTTGATTTCTTACAAAACTAAACATACTCTTACCACATGAATTGAGCCCCTTAGTATTACCCAAAGGAGTTGAAAACCTATGTCCACACAAAAACCTCCACATGGATGTTTATAGCAGCTTTATTCATAACTGCCAAAGCTTGAAAGCAACCAAGATGTCCCTCAGTAGGTGAACAGATAAATAAACTGTGGTATCTGCAGGCAATGGAATATTATTCAGTGCTAGAAAGAAATGAGCTATCAAGCCATGAGAGACATGGAGGAACATTAAATGCATATCACTAAGTGAAAGAAGCCAATCTGAAAGGGCTACATACTATATGACATTCTGGAAAAAGCAAAACTATGGAGACGGCAAAAAGATCAGTGATTTCCAGGGACCACCTGGCCCTCATTGTGCTGGGGGGGAATAGACAAAGAATGGAGGACCTTCTAGGGCAGTGAAACTACTCTGTATGATTCTAGAGTAATGGATATATGTCATTATACATTTGTCCAAACCCACAGAATGTAAAACGTCAAGGGTAAATCCCAATGTAAACTATGGACATGGATGTTCATGATGTGCCAACAGAGGTTCATCATTTGTAAGAAGTACACCATTTTGGTGGGAGCTGTCATAATGGGAGAGGCTGTGCATATAAGGTTTAGGGGATATCCCTGTACCTCTTGCTCAATTTTGCTGTGAATCTAAAATTTACCTAAAAAATAACAATTATTTTTAGAAAGCTTAAGAATTATGCTTAAATGTAAAACAATTTAAAAATACTATTTTGCTGTCTTTAAATATAGACAAACAAATAAGGAGTAAAAAGTTTTTGGATGAGAAAATCAAGAAATGATGGAAATTATACACATATGACATATAAATACTATGGGCAGCTTTGGCCTGAATTGTGGTCGCCCCCCCCACTATATCTTGGAGATGGGGCCTTTGGGAGGTAACTGAAGTTAGATGAGGCCATAAGGATGGAGCTCTCATGATGAGATTAGAGTCCTTAAAAGAAGAGGGAGAGAGAGACATAGCTATCTCTTTGCTTTGTGGAGTGCACTGTGAGAAGGCAGTGTTTCTGTAAGCCAGGAAGAGAATCCTTCCCAGGAACCAAACTGCCTGGCATCTTGACCTTGGACTTCCCAGTCTCCGGAATGGTAAGAAGTAAATGTCTGTGGTTTAAGTCACCCAGTCTGTGGTATTTTGTTATAGCATCCTGAGCAGACTAATACAGGGGACATCTAGGACATTAACATATGGGCTTAACATTTTAAGTACTCTCTCTGGTTGCAGAGACATATCTACAATATAATTTGTAAACTGTACATCAATAAAGGGACTTTTTATCTTGTAAATCTTGTCATTGTAAGATATACACTTAATTTAGCAACACACTTATAATTTAAAGAATGTGAAACCATCTAAGTAGGCACTAACAGGGACTAGGAAGTGGGGGAAATGGGGAGAGGTTTGTAAAAGGGTACAAATTTTCAGTTATAAGATGAATAAGGTGTGAGAATCTAAAGTATGACATAGTGACTGTAGTTGATAATACTATATTGTATAATTGAAATTTGCTGAGAGAATATCTTAAGGGGTGTCATCCAAAAAAAAGTAAAGATGGGAGGTGATAGATGTGTTAATTAACTTGATTGTGAGAATTCTTTCAATATATATATATATATAATCATTACATTGTACATTTTATATTTTACTTTTATTTTTGGCATGGAAAAAAAAGGATGTTTTTTTATGTAAGTAGGAAAAATGTCACTACCTATAACAAAATCATTTGTGTGGACTCTTCCCTACATATAGGCAAGACAGAAAGTCATCAACCATTGTTTTTTTGAGAGGTGTACATTGTACACTTTAAATATATAATAATTTTATTTGTCAAATATGTATCAATAAAACTGTTTAAAAAGGCACTAAATGACAGTTGTTTCCACCCAGTGATAGTCTACTTCAGTTTCTCTAGAAGCTTTTTCCTTTAGAAAATAGAAGGGGAAAATTCACTGCATTTCCAGTTAGGTCATGGAATCAGCTCTACCCATTAAATAGAAATACTACATTTTCTTTATCATCTACAAAATTATTATAAAGGCTGAGATTCCATAGAGAAACACCCCCCCCTCCAAGAAAATGTAATTAAGTTTAAGCCACTAGAGTTAGGATTTGGAGTTTTCCCTTAGAGTCATAATTTATTTGCCTTTCTCCCTTTGGAAGTTTCTAACTTCTTTTCACTGTAGTACATAAAATTGCTTTCAAGACTTTTTTTTTCAATTTTATGATTTTCAAACCAATACAGAATTATAAACCATAAAATTCTGAGTGATTCCACTATCAAGAACAGAATTTTATAACTTCATTTTGAGAAAAACAAAAGGAGAGAATTTAAAATAAGTCAATTCTTTGACACATATTTCACACCTTTATTACTGTTTTGCTGCTGATGTGCAATTTTTATAAAACCCAATTAGACAAACTTTTTGCTTTCCCCATGGAGCTACATACAAAAGTTAGCAAAGATTGTTATTTACTGAATTCCAGAAATGAATTCTGAAATAACTATCAATGTACAAACAAATGCTTCATTTCAACAGATATTTGGTTTGGAATAATTTTTTTACAAGCGATTTAATCAAATATATTTTACATAATATTTTCTAATATTTAAAATACATTATTTGCTATTTAAGCTTATAGCACTTGCTTACATATGGAATTTTGCAGTTGATATAAATTTACGTATCTTTTTTTTTTTTTTTAAGAGAGAGAGAGAGGAAGAGAGAGAGCACGAGCCGGGGAGAGAGACAGAGGGAGAAGGAGAAGCAGACTCCTTGCCGATGCGGGGCTCAATCCCAGGATCATGACCCGAGCTGAAGGCAGATGCCCAACCAACTGAGCCACCCAGACACCCCTTTTTTTAAGATTTTATTTCTAGGGGGCATCTGGCTGGTTCAGTCGGGAGAGCATGTGACTCTTGATCTCAGGGTCATGCGTTCGAGCCTCACATTGGGGTTGGAAATCACATAAAAAAATAAATAAAATCTTTAAAAAAAATAAAATAAAATAAAATTTTTATTTTTTTAAGTAATCTCTACATCCAAAATGGGGCTTGAACTTACAACCCTGAGATCAAGAGATCTATAACTTCAAGAGTTCTGTAACTTCTCTATATAAATATACATGAGAAAGCCAATCAAGAAACTGGCTTGGTAGAAATTTAGTTTTGTGAGTAATGGGTGCATAATTGGTGTCTGGGGATCTGGGACACATGTCTTACAACACCTGCTATTTATAACACATGACACAGTGATCTTCAAACCATTTTTCCTGAGGATTCTTTAATTTTGAAAAGAAAAAAAAAATCCCATTCACCTATTTTCTCCCTTCCATCTTGCACTGCTGCCACACTGCGCTCCTTGATATTTCCTTGAACATGCTAGGCAGGCTCCTTCTTCTCTGAGGACCTCTGCATTACCTGTGCCTTTTGCCTGGAAGATTCTTATCCCAGATGTCTGCGAACTCCTCTACCTGAAATGTCAACTTCTCAGTGAGGCCTTGCCTGGTCACATTAATTAAAATAGCAAGCAGTCTTCCTTAACTTTACTTTCCCAAGCACCTATCATCATCCAATATTGTGAACTGATAATCACCAACATCCACTGAAAGAAATGCATCAATACGTTATTTGTTAAGAGTCATAAATTTTATATTAATTCCTTTGCCCCTTGATGTTGTATTTCCATTTCACTTCTCCAGAAGAATTTTAATTTAATGTAGTTTATTTTATGCCTCGACTTTTTTTTTATTATTAACTCTATAACATTTCTTTGCAACAAAAGAGAAATTTAAACCCATCATTTCTAGGTACTATAACATTCCAAGTGTTAGAAATTGTCTCCTACATTGAATTATTGTTATAATTTTAATAGTAAATGTCTAATTAAAAAGTCACAATATATTATAAATTTTTATTATTATAACAAAAAAGCAAATTTTTTGAAAATATATCTCTTAATTAGATGAATGAGGCTGTTTATTTTTTAATTAATGTGTATTTCATAGATGAATGTTACTTATTACCAAAATAACATAGGGTTTATATTAGTTATAAACTTTGGGTAATCTTATTTACATAAATATGTAGATGGGAATGAAAGAAGTTCTGTTACAGAAAAGTCACTCAGAACACTGGATTAGTGATCTATCATCAAATCTTAATTTTAATACTCTACTAACTAGCAACTTGACTAGGCCACCCTAAAATTTTATCAAAAGCAAAGAATTAGAAATTAACTGAATTACAAAGTGATATTTTACCTGGTCATTAGTATGTTACATTTTTCAAATTCAGAGACTATAATAAAAGGTTTTCCAAGATGAATCAAGTGACTTTCAAGTATTCTTGTCACATTTTCACTTAGAGACACCTTTATGTTTATGGAACTAAAATTAGGCATAACCAGGGTAAAAATAACCCCATAAAGTTAGGATTTCTCCATTGGCTTTGAACAGAGATTTACGTATTTATGCCAAATTTTAATTTCTAGATGTGTCAAAGTGCCTTAAAAATGCGACAGATGGACCGGAAGATAGAAACTTGAGAATATATATAACTACTTATATATAGTTATATTGGTGATTTCCTTTTTGGTTTGAAAATAATTACATTTCCACTTATGCATCTGACATATTAGAAAAGACTGTCGAGAGGCACTGGGGCCAAGATGGGACAGGGCAGGGGTACCTGGTGCTGCCACCCATCCCTGAGCCTCCTAACCACCCTCCAATTCTCTCTCTTTTCTCTCTTCACTTCTCCATTGGCATGCCCAAGAGCCAAACCAAGGAGCTCCTGAGAGTGCTGAAGAATCTGGTAAAAGCACCATTATGAAGCAGATGAAGTCTTCATGTCAATAGTTTTAATGGAGAGGGTTGGAAAGAGGACTTCTGGGTGCAAGGAGCACAGTGATGGAATATTATAACCCTAGATGACAACTACAGTTTCTCAACCTCCTGGCTATGTCCTACCATGCTTTGCAAGCTGGAATTGCCCAATCTTAGGAACTCCTAATAAGAATACTATGCTGGGCGCCTGGGTGGCTCAGTTGGTTAAGCGACTGCCTTCGGCTCAGGTCATGATCCTGGAGTCCCTGGATCAAGTCCCGCATCGGGCTCCCTGCTCGGCGGGGAGTCTGCTTCTCCCTCTGACCCTCCCCCCTCTCATGCTCTCTCTCTCTCTATCTCATTCTCTCTCTCAAATAATAAAATCTTAAAAAAAAAAAAAAGAATACTATGCTTTTGTTGGGGGAGGGGAAGGGTGCCCTACCACCTAACCTCTAAAATAACTAAGAACCCAACAACAACACAACAAATGGAATTAAATCCTTAATTGGCAAAAATGCAGTGTAACAACAATTTTTTAAAAAAGGCATCTGTGTTTAAAAAGTGACTAATTGACAGTTTATTGTACCAAGAGTTGGCATTTGACAAGTATGACAAGTCCTTATTGAACAACCTTCTGGGTACTAGATGCTGTGCTAAACCCCTAAATCCTGCAAATACCTTGCCCACACTTCTCTCTGTGACTCTGCAGTACAAGTAAATATAAGTATCAACATCCATGATAAATAAAAATTCCCTGCAATTTCTAGCAAAAAACCAAACCAAAACAAAAATATAATCAACATCCAAAAGAGAGTAATTAGTCTTAATTAAATGACTATGATTTTCTATAGTACAAGGCATTGCCTCCTTGATAACATTTTTTTTTCCAACATTTTATTGATAAACAGATGAAAACGTTTAAAGAATTGTAAAATTCTTAGTGAGTCAGCAACATTCAATTCAGAGGACTTAGAATCAAGAATAGAAGTTTGGGATCAAAGCTATAGTATTTATATTTTTATTTTTATTTTAAGAAAGAATTTTATTTTTTAGGATTTTTTGTATTTACAATATTTAAGAAAAATATTTAGAGGAGAAGCCTTAAAATTCAATTTAAATTTTTGAAATTGAGCAACTAATTTAGAATTGAAAACCTAGAATTAAAAACCTACCAAACTGGGAGCGCCTGAGTGGCTCAGTTGGTTAAGCATCTGACTCCTGATTTTGGCTCAGGTCATGATCTCAGGGTCGTGAGATTAAGCATGGGGTGAGATCCCCACATAGCATGGAGCCTGCTTCGGATTCTCTTGCTCCCTCTCACTCTGTTTCTCCCCGCACACCGCCCCCCCGCCCCGTTCTCTCTCTCTCTAAAATAAATAAAATCCTTTAAAAAAAACAACTGGGGTGCCTGGGTGGCTCAGTCGTTAAGCATCTGCCTTCGGCTCAGGTCATGATCTCAGGGTCCTGGGATCGAGCCCCACATCAGGCTCCCTGCTCCGTGGGAAGCCTGCTTCTCCCTCTCCCAATCCCCCTGCTTCTGTTCCCTCTCTCGCTGTGCCCTGACATGTTCTTATTATAATTCCTTTATATTTGCCATTTTTAGTGTTACTAATTTTTCTTTTTTTCCATTTCATTTCATTATGTTAATTAAAAATATTTGGTGTTCATGGACCTGTGTTTGACATAATATTTTGGAGTTACTAGATGAATTTTTCCCTTAGGAAATTATAATTGAACTACTTCTACCCTGTAATACTTTTCAACATCTCTTTTACTGACTGAACATATCAGAGATGTGAATGTATAAAATTATCCAAAAGAGAGCCAAATAGTAACCAGCTACTCAATTACAGTTTTTCAAGGTGGCTTAATAGAAATGATTTTTAACATGAATTGTGCAGAATTAAGAAAAAAAGGTTAAAAAGCAAGTAACTCTAGTTAGAAAAATAGCTAGCCTAAATATAGATAAAATCTTGGAAAATATTTGCTGCCATTCGTGGTTGTGGGGAGTGGAAAGTTCTAAAGGCATTGCTCTTACATTTCAATTAAAGAATGAGGTGAGGTAGAAGATTATAAAAGAAATACAGTAAATTATAAAGATGACAAAGTGGGAAGTAAGTACAAAGTGGGAACTGGTACACTAGTTTAAGAAGAGTGCTCCAACTGGTAATTAGAAAGGAATGAGGAAGAGCTACAAAAAATAATAGGATCATATTGACTAAGAGAATAAAAGAGTAGTATGTGATTAAAAAGATTAGGATTTTTTTTTGAAAAAAAATTGAGGTATAATTTATGTACAATGAAATGTACTGACTTTAAGTATATCATTTAATGAGTTTCTAAAAATAGCCTCGAGCTATAATTAACATACAATAAGCTACACATATTTAAAATGTACATGTTCTTAAGTTTTGACATTTACACACTTGTGAACTATCATACTGGAGATCATGAACATATCAATCACTCCCAAGAGTTTCCTCATGCCCCTTGTCATCCCGCCTTCCCAACCCCTTCCAGTTCTTGTTACTAAACCCAAATTCAATCTACTTGCTGCTCCACTGTTCAGTAAGTTGAATAACAAGTTGTTGAAGCAAGGAATAGGACTTTACTCAGTCAATCAGGCTCACCAAGAAGATGGCAAACTAATGTCCCAAATAACCATCTTACCACCTTGATGCAGGCAGGGGATTTTAAAGGGGAAAGGAAAGGGAAATAAGCCTCAAAGATTAAGCAGATAAAATCAAGTTTAATTATAACTCTTCAGAGGAACTTGTAGGCTCTAGTGGAGGTTGTCTGTCTTAAGAAGTCCCCTAGTTGCAGTCACTTGACTGTCACATGCTTTTGGCATGGCATTAGTTGCATTCTTTAAGTTCCCTGAAGAGCTTTAAATGATATTATTATCTTGGTTAGAGTTTCAGCTTTAGATTGTGTTTGAGAGTTATGTGCAGGAATACCAACATAGTTTGCCTTGTATTGTAGGTCAGGGTTTCACATGTACAGATTACCTTATTTTTAAACAACTCAAGGCAGAAGAGGAAGGGGGGCCTTCAGAATGGCATTAGTTCTGCTATATTCTCACTCCCATACTCAGGCAACCACTGATTTATTTACTGTCAGCAGAGATTATTTTGTGTTTTTCTAGAGTGTTGAATAAATGGAATCATACAGTGGAGGGGGAACATAATATGTGTTACTTTGGCATGTGGGTTGTTTTGAGCTAAAGGCAATTAAGACCCAGCAGACTCAAGAAAAGCTATTTACTTCTTCCTTAACTGCCTAAAAGAATTTAGATAGGGGGCCTATACCAGGAAGACAGCTATTACCAGAAATAAATTTTTATATCAGAAAGACTTATCTGTATGGGAGGGCAAACATCTGTTTACCAAACATTTGCTTTTCTCATCTTCCTGTGAACTGTCTTCTTTCCCTTTGAAGCCTCAGACCCCTCCTAGCTTCTCCTTGGCTCAGAATGGTATATAAGCCTCAATGGTGTGAGTGTTTTAGAGTCTCATATTTTTTAATGGGGTTTCTGTATGTAGAAAGTACTTTTTTTTCTCTTGTTAATCTGTTTTATGCCAATTTAATTATTAGCCGAGCCAAAGAACCTAGAATATATGAAGGGAAAAGTTTTCCTACCCTCCACAGTATATATATTCTTTTTTGTCTGTCTTCTTTTACTCAGAACAACTATTATGAAACTTGGGATGAAGGTATTTTGAATGAGGTACTATCTGGCTTACTTAATAAAACTTTTCTTGTACCTTGATTGATCAAATGTCACAGTGCAGATGTAAACATTTATAAAAACTGGACAAACTATAAAGCATTTGTTACATTAGTTATTAATAGAATAAATCAATGATTCTTAAAAGTACAATCTTTCTAAACATTCATGAAAACAAATCATTGCACCTTTGCTTAGACATGGAATTACAGAATTATTGAGTTAGAAGACTACTGAAGTGAAATTTTCTTTCCAGTTTGCATTGATGCACAGCGGATAACATTTTCATGATCTCAGATATGAAATTTTATCTCGTATTGAGAGAACCGAACCTCCCTCTGTAACCTGTTTGCATATTTAGCAATGTGTCTCTTGTCAAGAATTTTTTGTTTATATCCCAGCTAAATCTCTCTTGCAGCAACTTAGGTACATAGCTTCTTATTTTGCCCTCAGTGGAGAAGAACACTGATAGAAATCCACGTTATATCCTAGTATATATCCTTCTTTTACCCCCTCCCAAGCCCAGGATAGTGTGATGATGTTTAACTTTTTCTCATAGGTAAACATTCTACTTAAAAAAAAAAAAAGGCCAGGGATATTGTGCCCATTCATTTTCATATCATTTAAGTTCCTTAGTTTTCATTCTCCATACTGCACACATAACAGCTTTTGAGTATCAGGTACATCTAGGTAAGGTTCAGGTAATTCAATGGCTTTTATGAGAACTTTATATTGTGTACAGCTAAGATATGCTACCAACTTAATCTGGAGCAATAGCGAAAACATTTTTCTAAACACAGATTGAGAAATTCTCATCTCAAACCAATATATTTCCTTTCTTTGGTAGCAGCATTTAATTACACATGTCTACGAGACCACTGTTCACAGATGTAGCAAGGACAATGGTGTATAGGCACCCAGAATAAGAACAAACGATCCACGCTGTATAGTATGAGTTTTGCAATTTAAGCCACCTGCACTCAAAGTAAACTTATAAAACTCTTGTCTGATAATGTGTTATCCCAGATCCTATCTGTGTAAAACAGAAGATTTATTATTTAAACCTGAGTCAAATTTAAGACACAGTGAAAAAGATTATTGGGCTACCAACAGACTTTGTCCAATTTATGCTGATCTGTGAACCCATAGATTTTTTCCTATTGCTAGAAATTGGTCAACTTTTCAGGCTTTAATTTGCTTTTACTTTGACATTATCATCATCTTGTTCATTTTTTTTCCTTGATGTTTTGTGTTTCCTAGTTTTCCTTCAGTCCCTCCTGGGCTCACTGAAACTATGTAGCTCTTACTTGTACAAGGTCTTTACTTGTGACTGCTTAGGAGAAGCATACATGGGCTGAGAGCTCTAGGTTTCTGATACAGAAATTAATTAGCTACTATGATTTTGATCATTTTCATATTTTTTAATAGCATCATGATTTGGAATTTATAATTAGATGTTTGAAGGAAAGACCACGTGTAATAAAGAATTTGGCTGGCTACTGTTTCTGGTTCCTGGGATGTAACCTCTAGACTCTTGGAATTTTTCTAGTGACAACTGTCTTTGGTATTCATAATGGGGATGTGAGGGAGATCTGGCTGCGACATCTGTCACCCCATTGATCGCCAGGGTTGATTCGGCTGATCTGGCTGGCTAGGCGGGTGTCCCCTTCCTCCCTCAACACTCCATGTGTGTCCCTCCCGAAGCTGCGCGCTCGGTCGAAGAGGACGACCTTCCCTGATAGAGGAGGACCGTTCTTTGGTCAAGGGTATACGAGTAGCTGCGCTCCCCTGCTAGAACCTCCAAACAAGCTCTCAAGGTATTCATAATGGGTCCCTGAACTACACCTGGTAGTTTATGCTAATGAGGTGGGCCATGGTTGTCCCCTATATAGTTTAAGCAACCAAGATGACTCAGGACCAGGGCTAACAACACCAGGAATACCACCCATGTGATTAGAACTTTGGTGTTTTGAGCCACATAATTTCAGCCTGACATCCAAGGAGGGGAAACTAGAAATTGAGACTTATAGGCAATGATTTAATCAACTGTGCCTACATAATGAAACCCCAATAAAAACTCTGGAATCTTCTCTGGTCTGCAATACTCTTTGAGTATTATTACACAGTGATACCAGGAGAGTAATGTGTCTCTGAAGACAACAGAGGCTTTGCATTTGGAATTCCATCAGACCTTACTCTCTGTGTTTCTCCCTTTCTTTCTTCTGATTTGTATCCTTTTGCTATAATAAAACTGTAATCATAAATATAGTGCTTTCCTGAGTTCTATGAGTAATTCCAGTGAATTACTGAACCTGAGGTTGGTCATGGGAACACCCAACTTTGTAGCCAGCTGATCAGAAGTAAGAATGCCCAAGGAGAAACTCAAACCTGTGGTTGGTATCTGCAGTGAGGGCAGTCTATGGAGGACTGTGCCTGTAAACTTGAGTCTGACAAACTGCCAGGTGGCCTTAAAGGAAATCCAGTGAGTACCTTACTCCTAGGTTGTGACAGTAGTTACTCGAACCTTGAGGAACAGGCAGTCCAAACATTGTCTAGTTCTGAGTGCAAAATGTCTGGCTGTAGTTTTTTGCAAAAATATTTAGATTAGAGCACTTTTTTCTTTTATGTGTTTCTCTGGTAATGTGTTTAATGTTTCTTTTGGTATTATTATAAATAAAGTACCAAAACCAAGCAAAAAGGCTGTTGATACAATTTTTTGTCTCAAAGCCCGTTAAAAATACTGTGTTTTGCAGAATCTTGTATCAAGTTTATGTAAAAAGATTTAAGCATTAAGTGAAAACTCTAGTCAAATTAAGTGTGTTGGTAAGCTAAGATTTTTTTCTTACAATTCTTGGAAAAAAAACAGTAAGTACATTGTGTTTTATCTTTTATAAGCTATCATGGGACTACTTAATTTATGAAAACAGAAAAATTATATTTATTAACATTTCTTGTCCCATTCTCTGTATCAGTTTCTTGAGATTTGAAATACTTCTTTTGTTGAAGTAGGAAGCTAGCCACTGTAGTGGGGATATGATGTAAAGAACCCCAATAAGTGAAAGGAATTTACATTGGCCAAAGGTCCATCTCTAAAGTGAAAATCAAAATCAGTTTATCTTATGAAAAAAATTTATTCAATCACCTTTCAAAATGCCTTTTCCTCAATAATGTTTTCCTAATGTAATTTATGGAAAAGTCATTTTTAAAAATATAGTCAGGGCAACATTCAAATGTAATGATTTTAACTTATGCAAATAACACCTTAATGTTACTTTCGTAAAGGTGAAGGTTAAGTGCAGTAAATACCAGTAATAGCAATATAGTTTGCAAGTGAAATTAGCAAGAACATTTTAATAAGTCCCTAAAGTGTGAACTAGTGATAAGAAGAAAAATGTTCCAAATAAAATATTCTTAAAAGGTCAAGGTCTTAAAGTCATAGTATTCATAATCATTTCTGAATGCAAGATGAGTATATTGGTGAAACTCCTTATATGTGTAAGCAAAAGATATTAAAAGCATAGAGCACAGAATTTTGTGAATTTTACTATAGCAAATTCAGGTACTATTTCACACTTTTTCATTCCTTACAAATATGCCATTGAGGTAAGTTGGGAAGGACCAAAAAGATCTAACAGGTATCTTAAAAGAAATGTTTTGGTTTTTTTTTAAGATTTTATTTATTTGTTTGAGAGGGAGAATGAGAGAGAGTGAGAGCGCACAAGCCGGGGGGGGGGGTGCGGGGGGACGGCGGGGGAAGGGGGGCAGAGGAAGAAGGAGAAGCAAATTTCCCACCCAGCAGGGAGCCCAAGGTGGGGCTCTATCCTGGGACTCTAGGATCATGACCTGAGCTGAAGGCAGACGCTTAAATGACTGAGCCACCCAGGTGCCCCAAGGAAATGCTTTTTGATTTAAGTTTTGATTTAAGTTTAAAATGAAATAAATTCTGGATTTTTTAAGAATATGAATGAAAATGATGTCATTAACACTGAAGAGGCAGAGGAGAGAAAAGGATACGATGGGGCACTAGTTGTGTTTGTAACTTTTTTCTTTATTTAACAGTATTCTTTTTTTTTTTTTAAGATTTCATTTATTTTACAGAGACAGAGGGAGAGAGAGAGAGAGAGAGAGAGCACAAGCCGGGGGAGCTGGAGGCAGAGGGAGAAGGAGGCTCCCCGCTGAACGGGGAGCCTGACACAGGACTCGATCCCAGGAAAGGCAGACACTTAACCAACTGAGCCACCCAGGTACCCAACAGTATTCTTTTAAAAAGTAATGAGATATTTTTATCAGTTAATCTTGCATTGCAGTATTTTCTATGCAAGTTTGTGTGCTTGAATATTTAATTTTAAAAATAAAAAATTTAAATATTTTAGTAGTTTTTCAAACTATAAAGTGTAAAATGCAAGAAGTAACAATAGTAGGGGCATTATATTTTAATAAATAATTGCTAAAATTCATGAACACTAACTATATAATAGGACTTTTACTAAATATTTTACTTGTATTATTTATTACACCTTCTCTGTAACTACATGAGGTAGCCACTATTATAGTTTATCTTTTACTTGTAAGGATTTCGAGAGTTAGAGCAGGGACCTTCTCCATCTTGTTAACTATTCTATCCCTGGTACCCAGAAAAGCACCCAGCTTTTAGTAAACTAATAAATATTTAAATTCAACTGCAGTTATTTTATAAAACAAATATAGCAAGGCATCCTTCTAGAGATACAGTAGTGAATAAAACAAAACCTGATTTCTTAGAGCTTCTATTCTGGTGGGAGAGATACACACTAAAAATGTTGATAAGGGGCACCTGGGTGGCTCAGTTGGTTGAGCAGCTGACTCAATTTCAGCTCAGGTCATGATCTCAGGGTCCTGAGATGGAGCCCCTGGAGCCCCATGCTGGGCTCCACGTTCAGTGGGGAGTCTGCTTCAGTATTCTCCCTCTCTGCCCCTTCCTCCCTAAAATAAATAAATAAATATTTTTTTAAAATGTTGATGAAAAGTGACATGAAAGAAATAAAACAGCTTAAAGAGGAGATACAGTGAATACATAAATTATAAATGAATGGAAATGATTTGTATAACAGTGTTTGGAGAGACAGTACTCTTGGGTCTTTTGTACTCTTACAAATCTTGCTGGGTGTGCCAGAGCCCAAGTCCCTGACCACTAGACTATTTTTTAGGTTTGTTTCTCAAGGTTGAGAAATGAGGTATTGTCTCTCCTCTCCCTTGGACAAACAGCATGCTTGTTTACTGATTGCTATAAAAACAGTGGATTCCCCAAACTCAGTTACCCTCACCTATGATGCAAACCTGTTGCTTCTGTAGCATCTATCTGGGTTTACCATGTTGCCTCCATGGACTCGGGGACAAGAGATCCAATGCAAAGCATGCTGACACTAATGCCCCTTTTTGTGCTATGAGTAATAAAGACCATTGTCTCTGACCCACAATTCCCTGCTAGAATCCATGAAATAGTTATAGGCAAATTTAGCTTGTTAGTAGAGTAAAATCAAAGCCCAGACCTGACAATCAAAGTCAGTAAGGTGGTCATGTGGGATTCAAATCCAGGTCTTTCTGATTCCAGAATATACCTCTTAATCAGTTGGGAACTTATATTAGCTTCATATAAAATTAACTATATTTTAATGCCTGCTAACTTGAAAGACTATTAACATTTATTTATATTTTCAATGCTGATATTTAATTTCTCTAAAGTATGTTTCCTATCATTATGGTCTCATTGGCTATCAGTGAATTTTTTAAGTAAGTTATTTCAGATCTCATAAATATAGCCAAGCTTTGTTAAATATTTTTCATTATTAATATATAATACAAATCATATTTAAATGAAAATAAAAGTATAAGCAGCTATATTTCTCATTTCATTTATTTGACCATTTACTGTGTTCTAGATATTTGACATTTACTATGTGGCTGAGAAGACCACAAATATTAGACATAGACACAATCTTTGTTCTTGAAAAATTCAGTGTGGTTTCTCCTCTGCCCCTCGATATACTGGCCTCTGGTTATGAAAAATAAGCATGGGATAGTTACGTGCTCAAATTGTCACTTCATTAACAATCATTGCCAAGCTTTATTAGGAAGCTTTATTACTCAGTGATGGACAACAGAAGTAAGGGCACTTCTATATTAAGACAGTGTTATCTAGGGCGCCTGGGTGGCTCAGTCAGTTACGTGTCTGCCTTACGCTCAGGTCATGATCCCAGGGTTCTGGAACTGAGCCCCACATCGGGCTCCCTGCTTAACGGGGAGTCTGCTTCTCCCTCTCCCTCTGCCCCTTCCCCCCCACCTGTGGTCGCTCTCACTCTCTCAAATAAATAAATAAAATATTTTTTAAAAAGACAGTGTTATCTTTACTGGCCTCTTATGAACTATTTTTTGAAACTTATGCATAGGTGCAGTACAAAGTCAAGCAAGAATAAATGTCTCTATTTTAAAAAATACACATGTAAACCAGATTCATTTCTTTTGCCTCAGGCTTTCCTCTCCCTGTTATAGTGCCTACTCTTTCTGTATCGGCATTCTAGCTTTGTCTACTTTCTGAACTAAACTTTTAAAAAAAAAATTTTTTTTATTTGTCAGAGAGAGAGAGAGCATAAGCAGGGGGAGTGGCAGGCAGAGGGAGAAGCAGGCTCCCTGCTGATCAGGAAGCCCGACACGGGACTTGATTCCAGGACCCTGGAATCATGACCGGAGTCGAAGGCAGACGCTGAACCGACAGAGCCACCCAGGTGTCCCTGAACTAATCTTGATGGATTTCAGCAAGAAGTATAGCAAAGGCCTATTTCCTAGTTTGAAATAACCCATCAAATATGGGACCTCATGGCCCTAACTATTAAAACTCCAGTGGTTCTTTCTCCCTGACTCTTCTTTGAAGTTAATCTAACCCAAGAATAAGCCTACATTTTCCTTGAAGTTACCTTCAACATTTCTCCCTTTACTCACACATGTGGCCAGTCCCTGGGTTTGACTTTATACTTCATACCCTACTCTTCAGTCTACCTGATTACTTCAGTCCCGTTAAAAAGATTATTCTCCCCTGAACCTCAATCTTGAATAGGAAGGTGAAATGATTTTTATTTTTCTTTGGTTTATGAATATATTAATTATATAATTTTGTTAGTTTCCTTCTATTCACATAGAAGTTATTCATATCAACAGTCTCTAGAATTGTTTAAGATCTATAGTTAAAATTTTGAAATAGACTGTTATTTGTTTTTGGTTTTAGGACTACATGTTATAATACTATGGTTTAGTGTTATACTTGTATCTTTGAACCAAGGTGCAAGTTTAAAGAATGATGTTCACAGTTAGCTGGAACAAGCTAGTTTTTATTTTTCTAAAGTGATATGGCCATCTGTTTATCCATATATTACCCATCTGTGTATCTACCTTCATATTTTTATGTTGTCTGTGTTTGAGTTGAGCAAATTCATCTTAATTATTATCTTCTAAGTCCATGCATATGGAAGCAGGAGAAAAGGGCAACAAATGCTTTAATTACTCTCCTTATGTATTTCATATTAACAAACAAATTAGTTTATCTGAAATATGTACACAATGTCAATCCCATTTGATTTTAATGGACTTAGAGTTGGCATTAATAAAATAAGCATTTGTGTCTATTGAGAATTATAGATTTATTTTGTTGAACTATGCCTGACATTTAGCTTAGCTTGGGAAAGGTAAATAAAATAGTGCCTTATTAATAGAGGAAATCATGTTTTGAGTAGGCTATAATTGTAAATGCTCACCAAAAGAGCTGTAGTAATAAAATATTCAAACTAGAGAAACTGTACTTAGCGTTTAAGGGGAAGAGACATAAATCAGTTAAAATCTAACTTTTATATACGAAAAAGCCGCAGTAGAGCTTATTTTGCACTATAGTAGAATTGAATTGAAGAGGGTTTACCTTCCATTTTCAATCCTTCTTGTAAATATAAACTGTACTCTGGCTTCTCTCCAGGCTCCTATCCTGACTATAGTCTCTCTTCAAAACAGTGTCATTGTGACTATGCTTTTACATGGTCTTTTTTTTTTCTGTTCTCATTCAAATCAATCTAACCATTGTACTTCCTCCACTGCTACCCTTGGACGTCACACAATCAATGCACGTCTTTTTGACCATAAACTTAGAGTTTTTCAATCTCTGCTGAGCCTTCAGAACTGTTTGGAATCACATTTCTTTTTCCTTTCAACTTCCTTTTGAATTCTCATAATGTCTATACCAAAACCTTAATTGAATCCTATTATACTTTCGATACCATCACACTCAATAGACTCTTGCTTAACAGAAAAATCCGAGGTTATCAGGTGGAATATCCCATGACTTTGCATTTCCTGTTCTAAATATGCCTATTTTGGTGTCCATTCTTCCTTTCTGACCAGACTGAGGTGCCCTCTCTCATCTTTAAAGGTTCTTCACCTACACCCTAGAAACAATTTCCTGCTTTGAAACCCAGCTAGTCTTTTTCTCCAAGGATTACTTCTGCTAGACTACAAGGAAGCTCAAATATCCTCATCCTTAACCTACCTTTCCCTCAAGCCCTAATTCCCTCCTTTAATTCATCACCAAACTTTATGACAATGTATCATAGGCTCACTTTTTCAACTTCTTTAATTCCCATCTAGCTATTAATTACTCTTAACAAGAAGGGACTTTTAGTGCCTGATGGAGCTATTCTTCCTGCGGTCACCTCTTAATTGCCAACAGAACTGCTCTTTCAAACCTCATCTTACTCATCTCTTGTGTATCCCTGGATATTACTGACAACTCTGTCCTTGAAAAATGTGCATCATTATTTTCCAGGATATTTTTTTTCTTAAAAATTTCATCCACATCTGAAAGTTGCTTTTAAGTGTTTTTAACAGCATCTCCTCCTTTACTTGTCCTTTAGGTTTTTGTATTCCCCAGAGTTCAATTCTTTGATTCTCTTCTTTTCTTACTCTAACTTTTCTTACTCTAACTTTATCCCTGGGTATCCCCAGGCTCCCATGCCTTTAATTACCATCAAAATGCTGAGATAGGCAACTTCAATTTTATTATTCTTAGCTTTATCTTGTATTTTCAATTCCCATGTTAACCTGTATGTCCTGAAGCTACTTCAAAATTAATATGTTAAAACCAAATGTATTATTTCTCCTCTTACTGCAAGTTTCTATTCTAATATTTTCCATTTGAATGAAGTATCACAATCCATCCCATCTCTTAATTTGGAAATCTGAGGGAAATGCTAGGCTTTTGTGCTTTCCCTGTTCCTCCCCTCTCCTAACCTACTTTAACCAGTTAACTCTGAAAAAGTATTCAATTCTAACTTTGAAAACTTACAGAATTTAGTTCTTCTTTCCATCCTTTCTAGATACTGCCTTGGAAGCCTTCATCATAGTTCTTTTGGATAAGCCACTTACTTGGTTTCCCTGCATCTAATCTCACCCTTGTCGAAACCATTCTCCATTCTATCTCCTGAGTTATTGTCATTTCTCTATCAAAAATTATCATTGGTCTCCTTAATGCCCACAGGATTAGATTCGCATTCCTTAACTTGCCTGAGAAAGCTTTTTAGGATTTTGGCCCAGCCCAGTTTCCAGTCTCAGCATCCCCTGGCCTCTATAAGCAACTTTATACCAGCTCAGTTCACTTCATCTTTGCTCCTGTTGTTCACTCTGCCAGTAAGACTACTTTGTTCCTTCCCTGTATTACAAATTATTTTTCCTTCTTCAAAGCCCAGCTCAAATACTGGTTTCTCTGTATTGCATTTTGAAACTTTTCAGTGATGACTGAACATAAGAGATTGATTTAGGAAATTCAAACTGGAATGAGTATGGCTAGATATAGCTTTATCTTTCATAAGGATTTTTAAAACTCATGCTTTCTCCTTTACCTGACCCTATGCTGTCTCTTAACCAAAAATAAGGAGTTGTTTTATTTTGCATTCTATCTAGACACAAATTTCAGTAAGTTATTATTTATCATGAGCCTATGAATCACCTGAACTGGGTTCAAGTGATTTTAGCTGGGCTTACTCATCTGTGGTCACCTTGGGTTGGATGTGGACACGTTGATGTAGGTGATTCTATTGAATAAACTGGTTCTGCTTCAAGTTCTATTTCATCCTCCAGAAGGCTAGCCTGAACCTGACCTCATGGTAGAGGCAGAGGTCCCAAGAAAGAGTGGATGTGCACAATTGTTCTTATAGCCTGGATTTGGAACTGACAGTCTGTCAATTCCATTGCATTTCATTAAGAAAGCAAGTCACAAAGCCAGCCTAGATTCAAGGAGTTAGTGAGGCAGATTCTGAGCCCTGATGAGAGGAGCTGCAAAGCAACAGCACAGAGAAAGTGGAAAATTAGGGCCATTTTTGGCAGTAAATCTGCCATAAACTGGAGGGGACATTTTAAAATATGATACACCAATCACATAATATTCTATAATTACTGAAACTTTTAGAAGTGAATGAGTAAAAAGGGGAGCATTAAAAAAGTACAGAAAAAAATACATTGTTTGTTATATTGTGTAATGCTATGTATGTTGTAATTCTGGGTTATCCAGATTTCAGAAATTATAAAATTAGAAATTATAGGGATTAAAGTTTGATTTTAATAGTAAGTTGAAAGAATTTTAAAAGATTAAAATCTAATATTAAATTAAAACTATGTTCTTGGAAATAAAGTTATTCTTCAATACGATGAGAGGAAACAGACAATAAAATATCATAGCTTGAGAAAGTCAAGGAAAGAAATCTCAGATTACCCTCAAAAATATTATACACAGTGCTGCTGAATAATTTTGCGAACTCTTCTCCAGCAGGTATGTGGAAATTACCTGCGAGATGACTGGCTACAGTTGATATTGTCACTTTGTTCATGGCATGGCTTCCAAGTACTGAACACCTGAAGCTTGCATTCAGCTGACAGAGAGGCACACTTCACTGAAGCGGCACTGGAATACAAATAAATTGGATACCACTTAGAGACCTGAAATGCCTCTGTGAGATGAAAGGCAAAGCCCACTAAGAGTGACAGCAATATTTTCTTTTCCAGCTAGGAAAAATATATAGGAGGAAGATGAGAGACCTTTTTAATGGAATAAAGAAAAATGATACTGCTTCTATAACCCAAGCACCACGGTTCTTAATACAGTTCAGTAAATGCCTCAAAACAGAAGTCCATTAAACTTTAAGGCAATCAGAACACTAGATTGTCAGAATGTGGTAAAAGTAGTGATATCCAAAGCTGGCAAAGACACCTATAGGGACTATGGAGCATCAAACATCTTAGAGTCATTTGACAGTCTCTCTGACAGTGCAGATTGAACTGAACATGTTGTCAGGCTCCCTGAATTCTTTCTGTGTTTCAAAATATGCTGAGTGATAGATTTCTTCTCTTCTCAATAAATTTTAAGTTAATTGATCTCGAGACACTGACTTCACATCAAACTTAAGCATCCTGACATTTTACACACATAAGCCATAGCCTGCTAAATAGTCTCAAAGAAATGCACACTTCATTTTTAAACTAATCAAGTATGTCTTGCTCATTTCTCAAGACATGGTGGCATATTAAATCTCTACAGGTTTAGCCATTAAGCTTTTGAGATATAGGAGTCTCAAGTAGTTGGCAGGAATGGCATATTAGTTACAATAAAATAAATCTCATTTGAGTTTTATTAAATGGGAATGTGTGATTATAGTTTTAATCATCACATTCTCATATAGCTATTTTTTACACATTCACTGTCTTGTTTGACATGAAGCATATACATATATTTATATATTCTTATATACTTAAGAGCTTATATAATATATATTCTATATAAATATTCTACATGTGTACATGAAAAAAATACTATTCCTGCAGCTCTCTCTCTTTCTCGTTCTCTCTCTCTCTCTCTCTTTATATATATATGTCAAGATAATCTTAATAGTTTGTCTGACTAGCTTTCCAATATTGAAAAAAATCTTCTGAAGATGTTTTGAGCATTTTTTATTATGTTTAAATAACACAGGCATGCACTCACATGCTGTGTTATAGCAATAATTACTCAATTCTTACAATTGCCAGTGATACTATTTGTTTTTCCACTCCTAAGTTTTAAGTGCCTGAGCTTTATGTGTACAGAAGAATGTGTTGACTGAGCCTCACTCAGACTGTGAAATTTAATTGCCATGAATTTTAAGACCATCTAAAGTTTACAAACACATCTCTACCTACCAATAGCCAAATGAAGACAAAATACTCATTTTAAAAATAGATTTAGTTATAGAAATATAAAGACACATAAATAATTGACTATAATTGAATAATTGCTTTTTTAAGATTTGGATTTCTGGCAGTGTTTCAAGCCTTGCCTGGTTGCAGGGGCTGGTTGAGGGTGGGGGTGGGGAGGTGATTCCTGGGCTTTTAAGATCACAACTCCTAGGTAAGTAGCCACCTACTCCATTTACAGATGGGATAAAATAACCACATTCTATTCAGCTGTTTATCATGCCTCAGGACTGCTAAAATTAGGATTCCCTCATATAAATGTTTCATAATAATTTTCTCACATTGCTTTTTTGATCCATTTCATTTGTCATCATTGCATATTATGAAGAAACAGATTTGTTACACAGCAAAATCTCAGTCATAAGATCATTACTAAATAGTAATTTGACCTGAATAACTTTGAGTTTCTGATTTTCATTATTTGTAAAATAAGATCAGACTAGCCATAGATAAAATTTGCATAGTGTAGATTCTTTGATTATATTAGGGTTTCCAGTGGAAAATAAAACACTTAAAAATCCAATCTAAAGTCTATGGAATGGAGACCAATAATGTGGACACCCTATCTATCTATCTATCTATCTATCTACCTATCTTCATCATCATCATCATCTTCTTCTTCTATCTAGAGATATAGCTATGTATCTACATAGTTATAGAAGAATGCATAAAAAATGTTATCTCTATCCATATGTAATTCCCATTTCCCTCTGCATATGTGTTTGTATAGGAAATGGGAATTACATATGGATGAAGGTTACACTTTTTTATAGGAAGCTAGATTTTTATCATATCTCATCTTGACTACTAGGTGTGATTTAGAGGAACAGATAAGAAATGATAAATTAGTCTTTGGTTCCATGCAATTCTATCTTGTTTAACCCATCCTATCATATCTTATTCCTACTGGAAGAACACACATAGAGAAAGTAAATTACTTTTGATATTTTAACACATTCAGTTTCCTTTTGTTGAGATTTTGAGGCAAGGTGAAAAGAAAAACTCAGAGACAAGGGAATAGAAGGAAAGTCAATTTCAGAACAAAAGTAGAAATAGCCATTGACTACTACCTCCTCTAAGGAAGGATAATATGAAAGAGAAAGCAAGTGCTCCTAATTCAATGGGCTATGACATAAGCACTTGAATCTTCAGGATTACATTGCAATAATGCCATACTAGGAAATCCACATGTTGGAAACAATGCTATTAACTTCTTCCACAGTGGAAGATGAATGCTGCCTTGTGAAGATTTTCAAATATTACCAAGACCTATCAGTCATGGCAAATCATATTATTTCCTCCCTCTGTGCTTTTGATGTTAAGATACATCAGCTAGCCAACTGATATGGTGTCATATGGAACCCTTCTTAGAATCTCTTGGGGTGCTTTAAAAATAAAAAATAATTAAGGCCCACTTCAGACCAAAGAAATCAGAATCTCCACAGTGAAATCACTATTTTTTTCAAAAAGCTCTACAAATCATTCTATTTTGTGGGTATAAGCATAAGAGGGAGGAATAGTCTCATGCTAAACCTCCTCCAAATTACCCTGGAGAAGTAATATAATTACTGAATAATTTTAGTACTCCACAGCATACTCAAAAATGAAAGGAAGGAGGGAGGGCGCCTGGGTGGCTCAGTTAGTTAAGTGCCTGACTCTTGATTTCAACTTAGGTCTTGATCGCAGGGTCGTGAGTTCCAGCCCTGCATTGCGCTCCACAGGTAGGTAGTTATTGAATGAACTGGACTCTGCTACTTCAAATCCCCTTTCATCCAGCAGCTGATCTATATAGACAGATTGTAGTTCTAAGCACAACAGCCCCAGAATGTTGTGTTTTCCAACCACACAGGGAAGTACCTGACCCATTGTGCTTTCTGAATAGCACAAAGAGGCTCAAAAGAGCCACAGATGAGATCAGAAGACCCAACAAATTTTTTCTATAGAAGTCTGATTAATGTGGCATATTGGATTACGTTTCTTACCAACTGTCTAAGTCGGTCAGTCACTTCTCCCAAGCAGTAAAGAAAATGGTTGGAGTGAAGAGAGGGAGCTGGTATGTTACTTGAATACTGTTCTCTCCCGGCATTTCACATGGGAGTTCTTTATAGAAGCATGAAGACAAGGAAATACAGGGTCCCTATTTCATTACCGCATTGGGTCTGAACCCAAAATGACTATCAACAGATAGAATTGAACATTTGTATCACACTCAAGATCTTACAGTTTAAAAAACTAATTTTAGGGGCGCCTGGGTGGCTCAGTCGGTTTAAGCATCTGCCTTCCGCTCAGGTCATGATCCCAGGGTCCTGGGATCGAGCCCCATGTCAGGCTCCTGCTCAACGGGGAGTCTGCTTCTCCCTCCCTCTGCTCATGTATGCATGAGCTCTCACTCTCCCTCCCAAATAAATAAAATCTTTTAAAAAAATAATAAAAAATAAATAAATAAAAATAAAAAACTAATTTTAATTAGATATTTTCCCACTTTTGTTTTAAAATGGTGATATTGCTAAATGTAAAGACTTAATAGTATAAAAATAGTTTAAAAGTTTCTCAAATGTATCCTAAGAAAATTATCAGATATTGATTTACATTATTCAGTGCATGTAATTTGTAATGGTGAAAAAAAGAAAATCTTTCTCCAATATTAGAAAACAGTGAAAAATAAGTCGTATCAATATAATGGAATATTATGTTGCCATTCTAACTGTGCTTTAGTATATTTAATTACATAAAAAATGCTCATGATATTTTTAAAAGAAAATACAAATTAAATAGCATGTAGATGATGTTCCTACTTCAGCACATACTGTCTATATATACACATATACATATAGACACATACATGCACACACATATATATACACATACATATACATACTGTATTAGTTTTCTAAGATATATATAATGACACGTTGAGTCCCTCACATATCACATCACTCTTCCCTCTTTTTCTGCCTCCGTATTCCACTTTTAAGGACTCTTGCCATTACATCATGCCTATCTGGATAATCCAGGATAATTTCCCTACTTTAAGATCAGCTGACTAGCAACCTTAATTCTATCTGCAGTCTAATCCTCCTTTGCCTTGCAACCTATAGCATTCCAGGCTCCAGGCATTAACATGTGGGAATCTTTGGGTGGCCATTATTCTGCTTACCACACATACACACGCAAATATATACACACATACACATATACACATGCGTATATACATACACACACATATATATACACATATATGAAAAGAGAAAGATTCTAAAGATACATGTCATAACATTAATATTAGGTGGCTGAATTATGGTGTTTTATTTTTTCTTTATGTCTCTGTTACCTAGATGTTCTATAATAAATACAATTGGAAAAAAGTCTAATAAATGCTAATTCTTCATATGAGCCTCTAAATTATATTTTGCTACTCATTTACTGGATATTTTCAAGACAAATATTATACATTGAAGTTTATAACTTGAGCATTTAAAAGGTAATTTATTTCAAAAGTTGAAATAAGTGAACATCATGTGAGTGAACATCACATGCTCAGAGGCTTAGGAAAGCGGCCAACCAGGAGACAAGATCTGGCCTTCTCAGCCATTGATTTCTGCACAATCAATTGACTCGGATCATGCAGTTAATCCAATTCAGTAGTTAAGAAAATTGAAAAGACCAGCTGTGTGATTTTTAGGTCCAGTATTTTTTTTCCAAAGAGACACAGAAAGTAATGTCATTTTTGCTAGCCTTTCCAGAGATCCACAAAGATGAAAAAACAAAAAAAGACATTTTTCCCCTCTGCTGCAAAATAATCTCTTCTAGAGATGATGATAAAATATACATCACTAATTCTCATGAGAACTCCATATAAGCAGAAAAGGCTAAATTAATACTATAATCTGTGAGTCATACTAGATTAAAGTTCTATGAATGTTTCGCTGAAGAAAAATAAATTAAAGTCAAAGCAGAGCAATCTTAGCTTGTTGAAGCATTTAAAAATAACTTTTCGTATCTGAAATGGAATAATTCTATTTGCTCTTAAATAAGAATAAACAGAAACCAGTCAAACTTTGAATGCCAATAAGTGCTATGGTGATGAATTAGGTCTGTATGTCACTCTTAATTATGGTTTAATGAATAACTATATTCAAACATAATACAAAAAAATAAATAATCACGTTCTTTTATTCTCTTAAAACACAGAAAATGTCTCAATTAGGTACTGTGCTAAAGAATGAATACTAACTACTATTAGAATCATAACTAGTTTGTTCTTTGTAAAATTAATCCTTTTTAAACCATAAAATAAGATCTTTACTGCTCTCTATATTCTTATTAATTGCACAGTACTTCATAGGCTCTTGTTGAATTGAAGAAGAAAAATTAGTCAAGAAAAGGTCACTTTCTTTCCTTACTGGTTGTATGCTAATTAGGCATACAAGGAGCACCTTGTGAAGTGATAGAATATTTGAACTGTGGTAGGTAAGAATTGATTAAAAAAAAAAAAAGCAGATGGAATAGGAAACATGGGAAGAACATGAGGTATCATTATCACAGCTGGGAAGGTTTAACTCCCACTTGAAGACTTGGGTCCCTCCTAGGATGCATGGTAATTTGTGGTTCCCAATCACCTCTTCTTCACTTTCAGAAGATATCTCTTGTTTTATTGCTTTTATTAAGATCATTTGACATGAACTTTCTAAATTATTCATTCGGGGCACCTGGGTGGCTCAGTCGGTTAAGCATCTGTCTTCTGCTCAGATGATAATCCCAGGATCCTGGGATGGAGCCCTGCATCCAGCTCCCTGCTCAGGAGAGAGTCAGCTTCTCCCTTTCCCTCTGCCCCTCCTCCCGCCTGTGCTCTCTCTCACTCTCTCTCTCTCTTGCTCTCTCTCAAGTAAATAAATAAAATATTTTAATAATGATAATAATAATAATAATAATAAACAACTATCCATTCACCCACCTGAAAAATTGCCATGTATGGTCACCAAATTCGTCCTGCTACTGAAGAGGGAGGGTCACTTTGATTTTTTTTTTTTTAAGATTGATTGATCAATTGATTTGGGGGGGCGGGAAAGACAGAGGGAGAGAGAGAATCTCAAGCAGACTCCCCGTTGAGTGTGGAGCTGGACACAGGGCTCAATCTTACAACCCTGAGATCATGACCTGAGCTGAAACCAAGAATCAGATGCTTAATCAACTAAGACACCTAGGTGCCCCTCACTTTGATTTTCTAAAACAAATCCTTCTACCTGGATTATTTCTTCTTTGATGACCTAAAGACCAGTCCACCAAATACACCTTATTGTTAGGGTGACCATATAATGTATCACTCAAACCATATTTTAGAGCTGCACTATTCAATATAGCAGCCACTAGCCACTTAATTAAATTTAAATTTAAATTGAATAAAGTTAATTCAGTTATACTTGTCACCTTTAGGTACTTGATAGCTACACCGACTAGTATCTACCATTTTGGATAGTCTGGATATAGTATATTACCATGATCACAGGAAGTTCAATTGTACAGTTCCATGGTGGGGAATAAAATTGGGAACTATGAATAATAATTCTAGGATAGCAGATATTAACTGTCACCAGCAAACCAAGACATATGGTTACCCTACTTATCTTCAACTTTTCTCTTTATTGCCTCCTTTTTTTTTGTCTGCAGATGACAAAATTTTTCCTTTATTAAAACAAAATGAATACTACCACAACCACCAGCTGACACACCTTTACACTGATCCTATTTGTGACACTAAATATTTAACCAACTAAATAAAAATAAAATTTTAAAAATATTTTTTTAGCTATTGGTAGGCAAAGTAATCACTTATATCAGTTTGTTTTTACTTTACAATTGGTTGTTGCGGGACACATTATAGTTACCACTAATTGAGTATTTATGATGTGCTTTATATGGTGCTAAATGCTTCATATTTATCATTATTGCATCATTTAATCATTATGTCATTTAATAACATTAGACGAATGTTTTGATGCCAGTAATTATTATGGGGGTTCTGAGCAGCTAGTCAAGATGGAGAACCCTATCTGAGATTACCCAAAGTGAGTGAGAAACTGGAAGACAATGATTAAACTTGAGGATGCCAGGAAGTATTAGAGGCTGGAGGAACTCAATGTTGAAGGTGATTCCAAAAAGGAGCTGAATTTTAAATGAACAATAGAGACGAAGTCAAGAGTCTGGTAGAAGACAGTCAGGGACTAAAGCAGGGACAGCAGGAGGAATCTTGAACAATTATTCTGAACACTATTTCATACTTTCACCTCACTTAAATAGGTAAGTACGAGGCATGTATATGTGTTAGACTGGCAGACTGTCATAAAAACGTCACATAAAAGTGGACAAGCCCCATGAAGATAATACCTGGTTCTAAGTATCACCAGTACATTTCAACTCCTTGGACATTATTAAGTCTGAACCAAACCTGAGTTTCCAAGCATCCCTTGACATTGCCATTTGAACTTCATTTACTGTACTTTAAGCTGCCAAACTCTCTTTCAAAAATAGCATAAATAACTGGCACAAAAAAAGAAACATAAATCAATGGAACATAATAGGAAACCGAGAAATAAACCCACAGTTATATGGTCAATTAGTCTGTGACAAAGCAGGAAGGAATATGCAACAGGAAAAAGACAGTCTCTTCAACAAATGGTGTAGGGAAAACTGGACAGCTACATGCAAAAGAATGAAACTGGACCACTTTTTACACCATAAACAAAAGTAAACTTGAAATGGATTAAAGACCTAAATGTGAGACGTGAAGCCATTAAAAATACTGGAAGAGAGCACAGGCAGTAATTTCTCTGACATCAGCCATACCAACATTTTTCTAGATGTGTCCTGAGGCAAGGGAAATAAAAGCAAAAATAAACTATTAGGACTACATCAAAATAAAAAGCTTCTGCACAGCGAAGGAAGCAATTAACAAAATTAAAAGACAACCTACTGAATGGGAAAAGATATCTGCAAATGACATATCTGATAAAGGATCAGTATCCAAAATATATAAAGAACTTATCAAACTATCAAAACCACAATGAGATATCACCTCATGCCTGTAAGAATGGCTAAAATCAAAAACACAAGAAACAACAAATGCTGACAAGGATGTGGAGAAAAAGGAACCCTCGTGCACTACTGGTAGGAATGCAAACTGGTTGCAGCCTCTGTGAAAAGCAGTATGGAGGGTCCTCAAAAAGTTAAAACTAAAACTACTCTATGATCCAGTAATCACACTATTGGGTATTTACCCAAAAGATACAAAAACACTAATTTGAAGGGATACATGCATCCCAATGATTATAGCAGCATTATTTATAATACCCAAACTATGAAAGCAGCCCAAGAGTCCACTGATAGATGAATAAAGAAGATTTGGTAAATATACATACAATGGAATAATATTCAACAATAAAAAATGAAATCTTGCCATTTGCAACAACATGGATGGAGCTAGAGAGTATAATGCTAAGTGAAGTAAGTCAGTCAAAGAAAGACAAATATGATTTCACTCATATGTGGAATTTAAGACACAAAACAAATGAACGAGTGGGAAGGGGAAAAAAAGAAAGAGAGAGAAAGACAAACCAAGAAATAGATTCTTAACTATAGATAACAAAATGCTGGTTACCAAAGGAGGTGGGTGGGCAGATGAGTGAAATAGATAAAGGGGATTAAGGAGTACACTTATCATGATGAGCACTGAGTAATGTATAGAATTGTTGAATCACTATATTGTACACCTGAAACTAATGGAACACTGTATGTTAACTCTATCAGAATTAAAATAAAAATCTTAATTACAAAAAATTGAATGCTATTATGCATAAATAACATTATAGGACAAATGGCAAAAAGGGAAAAGTAACTTTCATTACATATGACAAAGAGTTCTGATTCCATATTTATAAAAATGTACTTTCAAATAAATGATCAAGCTAAACATCTAGGGATCAAACTTCATATCTTATCCTAACACTTCACACTGAATGCATCAACAAGTATATCACCAGCGCTAGCTCCAAAGTATTTCCCAACAATGACTAGTTTGTTTTGCCTCTGCTATTGTAGCTCTGGGCCAAGTCTCCATTCCCTCCTGCTTGAATTTGTACAGTAACAGCACGCTGAACCCACCGTTTCCTTCCTAAAGTGGATGTCCCATGGCACCCAGAGTGACGTTTTAAAATTTAACTAGATCAGGCGCCTGGGTGGCTCAGTCGTTAAGCATCTGCCTTCAGCTCAGGTCATGATCCCAGGGTCATGGGATAGAGCCCCGCATCAGGTTCCCTGCTCAGCGGGAAGCCTGCTTCTCCCTCTCCCACTCCCCCTGCTTGTGTTCCTGCTCTCGCTCTCTCTCTCTCTCTGTGTCAAATAAATAGATAAAATCTTTCAAAATAAATATATAAATAAAATTTAACTCATCATTTCCTGGTTTAGGAACCTCCAAAGGATCCCCCCCTGCATGTAGGGAAAAAAAACTAAACCCCTTCCCATGGCCACTATTACTCTTGGCTCAAAGCTTTTGCAGTGACTCAAAGCTTTTGCAATGACTGCTACTCTTCTTAGAACACTCTCCCTCTAGATCTTCCCTTGATTAATTTTCATCATTCAGGTCTCAAACCACATGCTCCTTCCTCAAGAGATCTGAGTCGCCATCTGGCTTAAAGCAGTTTCTCTTTTCTCTTGGATCACATTGTGAAATTTGTCATAGTATTTGCTAATTTTGTAATTATGACTTTCCTTTCCTTTTCTTTTCTTCCTTCCTTTCTTCCTTCCTTCCTCTCCCCAATCGAATGTCAAGTCTTTGAGAAGAGATCACTCTCTGCCTATATTACAACAACAGTATCTAGCATGTAAAAATTGATGCTTGGTTAGATACACTGCGGTATATCTGTACGAAGGGATGTACGGTAGTGTAGAAAAATGTTTAGTAATAAGAGTAGATACACTGTTAAATCAAGAAAGTATGATTTCTAGTTGCAAAGGGAAAAAATGAGTGTACATATGCATACATAAAACTGAAGTAAACACACCAAGGGGTTAAAGTGGTGATCTTAGCATGATGGAAATGCTGGTATTTCTTTCCCTCTTTTTCAATTTAACTGAATTCTTATTATGACTAAAAACCAAATAAGATGTTCAAAGCAGTTTACTGATGAAAAAGTAGTTTGGTGTAAGAAGTAGAAAATAAATTTTTGATATCAATCCTGTTTTTGAGCACTAGCCAACTCATAGGTCAAGAGCACTATTTTGAACTCCTAATGATATGTCACTAATATGTGTGATTCCTTATATCTTAGAGTGTAAATAGAGTCCCAAAGTAAGTGAAATTTTTAAATTTATTTTCTTTAAAAACTAAAAAGGTCTAATAGTATTCTATTTATCGTTCCTTAATAAAGTGCCACTGAGCTCTATTTTTTATGCTTTTTTTTTTTTCATGGGAAGCTATGCAAAAAAGTGCTAACAGAGCAGATCTGAGACTACTTATCCTTAGAAAGGCCTGCTTCCAAGGTTGGCCCTTGGTTGACATCTGGGAACTTAGATTTCTCAACATGAACTGATAAGAGGGACTTACTTTGCCTAAACTCTGTACACACAATATGGTTTATGCTGAGCACTGGCTTCCTTTCTCAATGTCTAGAATTTTGGTATGTGCCAGGCAGTCTGCCTACTTGACCAACTCTTAATAAAAACCCTGGGTACTGAGTCTCTGATGAGCTTCTCTGTTTGAAAACATTTCATACATGTTGTCACAACCTGTTGCTGGGGAATTAAGGGCTCCCCTGTGACTCCACTAGGCAAGAACCCTTGGAAGCTTGTGCCTGCTTTCCCCTTATATTTTACCCCATATGCCTGTTACCTTTGCTGATTCTGTTCTATGTCCTTTTATTGTAATAAATCATAACCCTGAGTATGACTATGTACCAAATCCTGTGAGTCCTACCGGAAAATTATTGAACCTGGAGATGGTCTTAGGGAGACCCTGGCACAGAAGCTAACTTACAGAGTGGGATCTCTAGCCCTTTTGTCATACATTTGTATTAGCTATACAATGATTAACATATAGGTTATCTCCTAAATAACATGATACAATGAATCCATAGCATAGCTCTCTGCATGGCGCTATTGAATTTAACTGATGAGAATCTCCAAGTATAATCAGACAAGTAAAATACAGATTCCACTGAGTCTAAGTGGGCTGAGTCCTGGCTTGGGTTGAGAAACCAGGTTCTTCTTGTTGGGGTGCAATTTAGGTATTGGTGCCACCCCATGGGAATCTCTGTCCTTTTATTTCCCTAGCTGAAATTTATATTTAGTGCCATCTAGTAGGAAGTGGAAAGGAGCTAAGAGTCATATTATGTAGAGCAAAATGGGGTAAATTATGGCATCTGATTCATAAATAAGATCAGAGGATTTTTTTTCCCATTTTTTAAAAGTAGCTTAGCTGGGTCATAATGAATGCCATTATTTTCAAAAGGTGTTTTTCACTTGCTTGAGACTTTCCACTACTGGAAAACAAACTATTCTCTTTGTTTTTTGAATCAACACATAAGAACATGGTATGTCTTTCTTAAGGCATCTGTTTACCTTTCATTATGGTCTGGAATGTGTTCAAGCAGAGATTTAGCTCATGGCTCAGCTCTGTCACCAGCTAGCTATGTGACCATAGGTAAACTGTTTAACCTTTTAAGCCTCAATTTCCTTATTGGGAAAATAACATCATTCCTTATTGCTGTTAATAATGAGATAATAGACGCAATGTTCAGCTGGTCATTAAATAATGGTTCTCTTCCCATACTCAGTGTAGATCCAATGGAGACAGACATAATCAGACATAAAGAAATAAAGATGTCAGCTGTATTACTAAGACCATTAACTGGAGGACATGACTTTAGATCCATAGCTAGGAGTGTTTCTTGATTCTTCACCCTTGAGATGAACTTCCCAACCCAGTTACTGGCACAACTGAATAACCGTAGGCTTCCCCTGCAGGGGGGCACTCCATAGCACAGGGCAGACCAGACTGCACCCATCTGCTTGACAGACTGGCTCCAAAATAAAGCATGATGGAATTCAGCCATGTTTCTTCAAAACTTACCAATTGGAGAAGTCATTTCTCCTCTTTGGTATGAGTGAGTGATGCAAAGAGCAATCAGAAGTGATGCTCTGCTCTGACTGAAGTCCCTCCAGAAGAAAGGACTTTTTCATAAAACAGAGCCCAGTATTGTGTATAACAGAGAAAGTGTCCAGTGAATGTTCACTATGATTTTTACTATGAATGTTCCATGAAAGGCTAAGGAACTTGCAATCAAGGTCATGTCTAATTACCTCTTACTCGCATGAGGCCTTCACACCTGGCACTAATAGATGCTCTGGAAGGGTTGGCTAATATGTGAAGGAATGGAAAACACTGTTATTATTCCGTGCCTTTACTCTGGTGGTTTGAACTAATAGTGTGGTAAGAACACTGAAACATGTGCTGGGAAACCTGAATTCTAACTCTGTCTTCTTTGCTGGTTATTTGACCTTAGCAAAGCCACTTAATTTTTTTCGCTAAGATATGATGCTAATAATAGCCTTGCTACCTGTTTCACAAGAATAAGATGAAATAATGGATGTGAACATGTCTTGGGAAATATGTAAAATGTATGATGCAATGCTAAAAATTTCATAAGCCCGCTTTCCACATTCAAAATTTTAAAAAGTAAGCTGCAGCATGCATGGATTCTCTACACTGGCTTGCTCATATCTTATTCTCAAACTCTCGTGTGAGTCATATCCCTGCTCATCCATCATTTCCATGAACAAAAAGAAAAACTTAAATGATTTTAAGTGGTACAAAATTATACTTTATTTCCTTTTATTTTCGAAATTTTCAAAAGTGATCACTTGCTCCTCTTTTAAAAATGGAAGGACTACAAAACTTGTGTATTTAAAAACAACAGTCTCTGACAGACCACTTTTACCTCTAGGCCAAAGTTCAAATTCAACATTGTATTCAGTCTGGTCTTCTACCATATGGGCCCAATTTTTCTTTCTCAATTTTTTCTCTTCTTGTACTTGCATATGTAATTTACTCTTTAAAACATTTGGTTCCACCCTACATTTTTCAAACACAACTAAACAATTTTTACCTCTCCACTTTTGCTTATACTTTCTTCTTCCTTGAATGCCATGTTACTGTGTCTGCCTTTTAGTATCCTTTTTTTCAACATTTAGATTGAATTCTAATACTTTCATCCTCCTCTGATATTTGCATCACAATTTCTTCTCCCTGTCCATTTGGAACTTACATGTTGCCTTGTTTCATGCGTTTTCTTCTACATACACTTCATTCTTGCTTGCATTTGTATTCATCACAGTGCCTAGTAGAGTGCCTTGCTCTTACTACTCATTTTCTAAATGTTTATTTGAGTTGAAGAAACTACAATAAAATAAATGACCCAATGACACTTGTCCCTCAGTGGTTTTAGTGGAAAGCACAAAACTATTCCCTCAGGATGGCATAATTTAGAAGGATGGAAGCATCGAGAATTAGTCTGATACTTTTTAAACCTATAAAAACCAAGAAAATCTAATAATGAATGCATCAAAAATTTGTTTTCTTGTTTCATTATTTCTCTGTTCTAGGTATTACTGATTAACTTGTAATCACCATGCTAATGAGGTCCCTTGTGGGCTACTTCACATCTTTAAACTATACCCATAAGGTGAACTGCAAATGTACCCTTTAATCACAATTAGAATCTAATGAAATACTTTAAATGCAGCAACCTGCAATTGCCCCCATTCCTGGAAAAATAGTTTAAAACAAATCAAAAGGCGTAAACAGCATTATATTTGCAAGGAAAGGAGAATGCTTCACTTAGCAAATGTCTATGTGTAACATGTATAAGAAGATCCACCTAAGTAATACCATTGCCTCACAAATATGATCTGAGATATAGCTCCTATGAAAAGCTATTATATGTTTGATATTGTAAAAGGATCATCATAATAAAATAAAATTAGAAAACTCCTAACAATAGCCATTAGCTACAGATATTACACAAAATGAAAGAAGAAAATATGATGCTATGTACATAGAATATAATGACAGAAGCAGGTTATTATTTAAGCATGAATAAGAATAATGTCAACAAATGTTTTGCACATAGATAAGCTGTCATGATAATATTTCTATCTGTGTTTTCCACAGGATATGCCAAAGTAAGCCTCACATTATTTGTGGCTTAAAAAAAATGCCTTTGTCACCTGAGTTAACATTACATTTTCTGGGCACCTGGGTGGTACAGTCAGTTGAGCAGCTGACTCTTGGTTTCATCTCCGGTAGTGATCTAAAAGTTGTGAGATCGAGATCTCAGGGTCATGAAATTGAGCCCCACATTGGGTTCCACGCTCAGCATGGAGTCTGCTTGAGATTCTCTCTCCCTCTCCCTCTGCCCCTCCTGATTGTGCTCTCTCTCTCTCAAATAAATAAATAACATTACGTTTTCCTTAATATGTTTTAGAAATGAAATATAAAAAATAGATAATTAAAATTAATTTAGGATAACTGGAGGCTAAGGTATTTTTTATTAAAATGTACACTGCACAAATAAATGAATTTCACCAAAACCATCTCAAGTGCCAAATGTGAAATCTCTTAGTTATTCTGAACTATTCTACAAATTCTAGTCTAGTTTACAAATTCTTTGTCTTTCAGAAATTTATTCTCTGTGCTTTATCCTGATAATAGAAACTATTCAAATAATAAAATGATTCTCAATATAATAAAACAAAAACAACTACAGAATTCCTTAAAAATATCATGTAGCTCCTTTCCTGTGACATATCTTTGTAAATACGCAGTGTGCATCATCTATTTATGTATTATTCTTATATACATAAAATGAAAATCCTACCCTACTCAAAATTCCTTTTCAAACTTTTCTTCTCATTATTGAATTAGATGGCATAGAAAAACCTCTCACAGACAGCCCCATCCAAACTGACTCAAATTATTTTTATGATAATGTTAACTTAAAATATATATGTGTAAAATTAATACCAATTTTTAAATGCTTATTATTTTTACAAATTAAAAAATTAATTTTTGCAAAGTAAATGCTAACAAATTTCAAAGCCAGTGAAATCCAAATAAACTACCTTAATTTGATGGGATGATGATACTATTTTGTAGGACACTCAATGGTGTTAGCAAAGTGAATACAGTGTTGAGTGCTCAGACTACATTTTACTCTTGAGGTTTTAGTGCTAACTAAATTCTCTCTTCTTTCTTTGAATGACTATTAAAACTTTCCTTTTAGGAATGTGTCTTGACATCACTCGGTCATAAGCTGATGTAAAATTCATTTTTCACATGATAAGTCTGGTCTGTCCTATCTTTCATAATTCTTGACAATGACATTTTTATTATCTGATATGAAGGAAATCTTAGTCAAAAAATGCAAACTCAGGCACTGAAATCCTACAGTTTTAAGATAATGACTGAGCAAAACCTCAATGAAATACCACCTCACACCAGTCAGAATGGCTAGAATTGGAACAACAGATGTTGGCGAGGATGCGGAGAAAGGGGAACCCTCCCACACTGTTGGTGGGAATGCAAGCTGGTGCAGCCACTCTGGAAAACAGTATGGAGGTTCCTCAAAAAGTTGAAAATAGAGCTACCATAGGATCCAGCAATTGCACTACTGGGTATTTACCCCAAAGATACAAATGTAGGGATCCGAGGGGGTACATGCACCCCAATGTTTATAGCAGCAATATCCACAATAGCCAAACTATGTAAGAGCCAAGATGTCCATCGACAGATGAATGGATAAAGAAGATGTGGTATGTGTGTGTGTGTGTGTGTGTGTGTGTGTGTGTATATATATATATATATATGTAAAATGGAATATTATGCAGCCATCAAAAAACGAAATCTTGCCATTTGCAACGACATGGATGGAACTAGAGGGTATTATGCTAAGCGAAATAAGTCAATCAGAGAAAGACAAGTATCATATGATCTCACTGATATGAGGATTTTGAGAAACAAGTCAGAGGATCAGAGGGGAAGGGAGGGAAAAATGAAACAAGAGGAAACCAGAGAGGGAGACAAGCCATAAGAGACTCTTAATTTCAGGAAACAAACTGAGGGCTGCTGGAGTGGAGGGGGGTGGGAGGGATAGGGTGGCTGGGTGATGGACATTGGGGAGGGTATGTACTATGGTGAGTGCTGTCAATTGTGTAAGACTGATGAATCACAGACCTGTGCCCCTGAAACAAATAATGCATTATATGTTAATAAAAATAAATTTTTTAAAAAGATGATGACTGAGATGGCCTGAGACACACTTATATTTTAATATTTTTTAAGATTAAAATGAAATAACAATACAAAATGTAAAAGTTCTCAAATAAAATGCTCAGACCTGAGAAAATACCTACTTCAAGCAAAGAAGGTGGGTGGGTTTTCTCTGGTTTTCACTAGGAATGTTCTGCATTTCCTAACTTTTGACATTACTTCTGTAGACTTTAGGATACTATTTGAAATGGGGGTGAGAAAACCTGCCTCACTATGTCATTAGGGCAGGGGAGAAATCAAGGATGTCACTTTCTTTTCAGTCTTGGGCAACTGAGAGGATGATGAGAGGACGTTACTAAAAAGAGAAAAACTGGTGGGGTGAGGAGTGTGAAAGAGATGAGCATATTGTTAGTGGGAAAAGAATCAAGAATCTTCAAACATGTTGTATTTGAGCACTGGTGAAACCACCAGGTATGGCTGCTGGAGGATAGTTTAACATGCGGATCAGTACTTCAGAGGAGAGGCTAGAGCTCGGCGTGAAAATCTGTTTGATCCTGTCTCCAGACACATGTTGGACAGATTTGCGAGAGGGTGGGAAGGCTACATATTAAAAGGGTAGCACTTGTGGGTGACACTTTCTGCACCTGAAGTGATTTGCTGGCTATTTCGGTCCCGTCCTTCTTTCTCTGTCTGGTCAGCAGAATTCAGGCAGTAAAGGCAAAGCCCACCTGGACTGGCAAAGACCTGAAACCATACCAATCTTTCATTCTCTGTCATCTCTCTCTTTTTCCTCCTCTCTCTCTCTCCTTTCCCTCTCCTCTCTCTCTCTTCCTGATTACCCTCTTCCCCCACCTCCATCCATTTGACTTCTTTCTATATATAGTTCAGTAGTAAAATCTGAAAATTGGTTTTGGAGAATTTGTAAGTGAACAGGCTTTACCCACCTACAGCCTTTTTGATATGAAGCTATGACACCAAACTTGTTGAAGAAAAAGCATGGCCACAGAAACTAGTAACTAGTAACTCTAGTTCTCTGTCCTGGGTTTGGGGACCCAAGCCGAGGCAACAATAAGGTGGTACTTTCCTCCTTTATGTCATCATTGCTTGTGAATGTACCCCCCAGGGAAGGGTAATGGTGGTCTAGGGTGAATTTTTGACACCCTGGCTGCCCCAATGTCATAATTATTTCTGAGAAAGTTCAACTTCTTCATTCAGTTCTTACCTGAATGTACCTGTACCTGTCAGATGGTTACCTCTACTTTGCTAACAGACTTGCAGAATTTAATAAATAAAACACTATATATCATTTACTGTCCTTTTAGATTGTACTCTTAGTGAATATGAATACTCTACTGATTCCATTTAACTTGTAACAGATCCGGGCACCTGCTTCTGGGCTGCAGCACATCTCAGCTGTGGAGTTTTTTAAATGCTTTAGCAATTGAAGTGCATCTTCACTATTGAATGGCATCCCTCATCTGTAAAGCCATTTACAAACTTTACTGATCAAGCTGTACATTTCTGAGTTGGAATTTAATCTACAGAGCCTTCTGCAAAATGAGCTGAATCCTTTACTAATTATGGGCAATGGTAGAATTTATTTGGTTTGCAGTAATTTGCATTATTTGCTTATTATACCCCTTGGTTCCTGCTGCAGACTGCTGCGCCGTGTTGCTGGAGCTGGGAAATCACTCTCCACATCATCCTGCTCCCGAGGTGAGAGCATTTTGGTTGCAGATGAAATGTCTTCTTAATGTGAGAATCTCACCATTCACGCATGCACATATCCTCTATGTCCACATGAAGCCATACAGTGAGGCCTGCCTGGACATCTCTTCATAAACCTCTATGAAGTTATGATGTTCCAAAACGTTAAACCAAACACTGTTATTCCATTTGGCCACGGTTGCCATATGACTCCCCTCAGCCTCACACAGTAAACATTGTGTTCCCCGTAAACAACTCCTAATGCTATTAAAATTGTTCCTGTGCTCCATACTACCACTCTTACTCAGGACACAGTGCAGCAGATTAAAAAGTGTGAATTATTTTAATCAACCCTGGATACCATTTTATGATCCCTTCTTCAAAACAATTATTTTGTTCCAACAAAAATAGAGCGAATTGATGACTCAAAATTCCATAAAGATAGTCAAGCACAAACCTTTATTTGTGGTTAGCAAACCTACATAGACTGCAGCAGATAATTATGATACAGTCAGAGTTCTGTTTTAAGAAATAAGCTGCACCTCCATAATACTCTGGCAAATGCATCATTTCATATGGAGCAAGAATAAACACTTCTAGAAAAAGACTGTATTCACATCCATTAGTATCTGAACCAACATCTAGGCTTGTCAGGTAAGATCAATATACCTGCTTCATGTTTGCATCACAGAATAACAAGAAGGCTTTTGACTGGAAAAGATAATGCTTAGAGTTTAATCCTGGTGTATCAGAAGATAAAGCACTCAATAGTCCAAAAGATTATAAAATTTATGTTTTAGTACCTTGTAGACATTAAGCATATAGACATTAGACCAGATAAGAGAATATGGATAATCTTGAAACAAAAATATAAAACTGAGTCTCTCATTTATGCTTGCTGAAGATTTTTCTCAAGAAAGAACATAAAAATGACTAAGGGTGACTACAGTATGAAGACAAGAAAATATATAGCCCAGTAATAAAGTCAAGAAATATGTTCCATATTAACAAATTCACTCCTCAATCCATAAATTGTATGCAGGAAGATTTAATAATTCCAACATGACAGAATTTGTTCAAAATAAAATATATATAAATTTTTACCTTTTTAAAAACTAATCTCCACATTTGCTCAGGAAAGATCAGAATCACCAAAATTTGCCCCACTGATGGCTATTTTGTAGACATCAATGTGTCTACTGAGTGTGTAGACATCAATGTGTCTACATGATATGTAGACATCAATCCGTCTGCTGAGAAATAAGTGTTCTAGAAATCAAATTAAATTATAAAAACTACGGAACATCATACTTGGTTCCTGTAATATTTTACTGTCTGTAGCACATAACAGACTACAGGCAAATCTATCTGAAAAAAATAGCTTCTGAAGTTTTGCTAAATATACCTTTCCTTTTGCCCTAATTTTATTTCAGTTCTGGGCAGATTTCTCTGTTTTCAGGATACCCCATTGACTTTGAAAGCTGCTTCTCAGGGAGCCTTGCTAGAAGTATTCCAAGAATCTACTAGATGTCAAGAAGAAAGGCTTAATTTCAAGAATGTGATTCAAACTATTTATATTAATCACTTTTATAAAATAATCATTCATATATTGTGGGGAATGAGATATTTCAGAAAAATTCAAAATCACATTAGAAAAGATATAGTGCAGTGCCTTTTTTATTTAATTGTTTTCTAGATAGTTTGTACAGTGCAAACCCCAGTAGAAACATGCTCACAAAATCTCCTATCCTGCTATGAAATTTTTGCCAAATACAATGGGGAAGAAAGGGCGAATGGAACGGGGCAGGCAGAAAAGTAAAAGCGGAAGCAAAACTATTCCAAATTTAAAGATGTGTGAACTTAGAACTGAGCTCCTGCCAGGGAATAACTTGCTTGCTTGCCTTGATGTAACCACAGCTCTGCCTGAAATACGGATAATATGCCCATCTCTGGTCAGGGTGAGGGTCCAATATGCAACAATCTGTGGACAATACACTGTGAATATTACTGTAGATTTTACCTAGAATGATCCCTAGATATCTTTTTTTTTAAAAGATTTTATTTATGTATTTGGGAGAGAAAGAATGAGACAGAGAGAGAGCATGAGAGGGGGAGGGTCAGAGGGAGAAGCAGACTCCCTGCTGAGCAGGGAGCCTGATGTGGGACTCGATCCCAGGACTCCAGGATCATGACCTGAGCTGAAGGCAGTCGCTTAACAAACTGAGCCACCCAGGCACCCGATCCCTAGATATCTTAATGTAAGCGCTTACCTATAATTTCCTGGGGACTACCCAAGATGGTTTCTAGTTTTGAACTGGGGCTTCCTCCTTCATTTCTATCCTATCCACAAACAAGCAAGAAGAAAATGAGAGTAGCCGGTGACAGTGCATGCATTACGTAGGCAAACTTGTGCTGCTAGTGTTGTAACAAGTAACCATATATTCGCTCAGATTGCGGAAGGGTTATAAAATAGAGCCCTGTGTGCAGAAAACATACAGTGTTTGCTTAGGATGCTTTTCTGTAAGATTACCACATTCCAAAAACAAGGGTGGGAGGAGGCCCTAATCTACTGCTTTCTGTGAAGACAATGTCCCTGAGAGATCTGGCAACAGCCAATGGGATCAGCAAAGGAACGTGTACATCCACGCTAGAAAATAACCTGACAGATGACAACTAAAACTCTTGTGTGGTAACATACTAACAGTCATGTCAGCATTAGGTGAAGTCCTAATCTTAACGTCAGCTGAACCCTGACAGCACTGCTCAGAAAAACTGATGAGAATGCCGAAGCCCTTCTGTTTGAAAACACCTGGCAAAGGTGAGGATTGAATATGTTTATCTTTTTCTCTACCCTGTGAAAAAGGTAGAAAAGCGTAGAGAAAAAGATAAACATATTCAAGACGTGTGTAATAAGCAAGCCAACATTAAGCTCTAAACTCTAATCCGCAGCCTTTACATATTCCATGGAAGACTGGAAGGGGTTTGTAGAAAAGAGAGGGAGGCTGTCCCCAAAACAAAATATTGCCTATATAATCTGAGTTTGAGATGCATGCATATCAAATAGGGCTTCCAGTGCTCGCTTCGGCAGCACATATATCAAATAGGGCTTCCAAATGCCAACTTGCCTACGAGTTCCAAGTAATAGAAAGCCAAATTTCTATTGTCTCTTGAATCTTATTCATTGACTTAGAGCCAATAATCTCATGAATTCTGTCCTGTGATTTATAGGACAGTGGTTGTGTCTGTCCCAGGCATTTTCTCTGAGCCTGCTTCTTAAAAGGGAGTCATGCCACAGCCTTTAAATGAGGAGGTTCAGGGACTCTGAAAATGGATTACCAGTTATTAAACTCCAGTTATCCAGATAGGATATCTGTCTCAACTTTTCTGACACTCTCTCCCTACCAAAAGGTGGGCAGGACAGCAATGCAACCAAAGTATGTTCTAGAAGCACCACTTCAGCCATCCTAAGAGGAAGATGCCTGGTCCATGAGCTTATCTTTCCCTGGGCCACAGATGACAGAAATACAGTAAGGGAGAGTTGATGCCATATCCTTTGTCATCCACCGCACTTCTCCCTTTTTTTTTTTTTTTTGAAGTATCTAGAATTGAGAGTGCTTGATTTGATCAAATCATCTAGCACAATTAAGGGGTATATTTAAAAGCTATGTCAAATCTTTTAGCTATCTCGGAACTCATGTATGACATGAATATGAAGGAAGAGCAGGTTTTGAAGGATGAAGTGGAGAGTTCACCAGACCCAGTTTATGCACCTCCCCAGATTTCCTCAGCCCTGGTTCCTGCCTGATGTCACTATGACCCTCCAAGAGGACATGGCCCAATCACATTTAGTGAAGCCCAGAAAGGAACTTTCAATTTGCACTAGATAAAGGCCCATTGGTCTCCATCTCTGCCTTTATGACCATGGCCAGATAGACCACTGCATGTTCCATCAGCTTGGCCACTTGGGTTCACTATAGCAACTGCCTCTTGATCTCCCAAATTCCGTGGGCACAACCTGAGGACACCCCACCTCATGCCTCACAACACATGTCCCCCACCACCTGTTTCGGTGATTCCTTTCTACAACTGGGGCTCAAGTGGGATCCCACCTGGTGCCCACACATGTGCAGAGGTTCTCCCACCTAAGCCAGTGAGGCTACAAGCTGCAGGAAGACAGAAATGCCCTGGGCTTGCCCTGAATGCTATGGTCTGTGTCATGAATGCTAGCTGCTGCTTGTTGTGAAATCTGCCTTCTCCAGTGGCTGCCTGGAGGGGAGTAGGTAGCACAACCTAGAAAGGCTGGTGTGTTAAGAGCCCACTGTGTAAACTGATCATAGAGAGATAGGAGATGAGAGGATCTAGAGGATGAAAAGATACATTTTGCTTTTACCTTCCCTCCCCTAGACTATTACAAGATGCAATAGTTTCATACTGCCTCTTGGAAAACGTCTTGTGAAACTGAGCAACAACTCAAACTTGTTTTGAACCCAAGGGTAGCTTGGTAACACATCCACTTGTGTTAGGATGTTATCCACATCCTCTATCCCTGACTTGCTTTCCTATTCTCCTCACTCTGGCTCCCTTGGGCTTGCATCCTGCAATAGAGTGCTAGCATGTAACTTTTGCCTCAGGCTTTCTTTTCTAGGAAACATGAGTTAATACTGGAAAGCAAAATAATGAGATTAGTCCACGTTGAGTTTGAGACTCCTGTAGGACATCCATGTGAAAATGTCCAGCAGGAAAACAGATACAGGAATCTGGATTGATGAGAGTGCATCCTACAGTGGGAAGTATTGGAGTATGCATGACTTGATCCCTTTGACCCGTTACTTTAAATTATAAACTAACAAGTTATCTTTTCAAGTATCTACTATTTGTTAGCCATGGATCCTGCAAGTAATGTTGGCACAGTACAGAGTCACTGGAAAAAAACAATCATATTATATAGGGGTTCTTCAACCAGGGTCCATGAACTTAAGATGAAAAAATAAAAATTGACATCCTTATTTTCACTAATCCCTAACTGATGATTCAATTATGAATGGTGAAAATAAACCACAGTAGTCTTAGCAGTAAATGCTATACTGTCAGCAACAGAAATCACAGATATTTTCATTTCATGTCACAAGAGTTGTCACAGATAACTCACACAACAATCACTACCTTTAAATTATGGCAGTTATTAGATCTACTGGTAGATCACAGTTAATACGTTGTTATAATATCACAAAGTGTTTCTCACATTTTTCAATATAATTAGTTTCCTTTTTTTTAGATTTTATTTATTTATTTGAGAAAGAGAGAGTGAGAGTGAGGAGAAGAACAGAGGGACAGGGACAAGCAGACTCCAGGCTGAGTACAGAGTCTGTCATGGGGCTCAATCCCATGACCCTGAGATCACGACCTTGAGATCATGACCTGAGCTGAAATCAAGAGTTGAATGCTCAAACTACTGAGCCACCCAGGCTCCCCAATGAGTTTCTTTTTAAATCCTAGATATTTTTCAGATGTAGTGAAAAGAAGGGCACATGCACCCCAATGTTCACAGCAGCGATGTCCACAATAACCAAAACTGTGAAAGGAGCCGAGATGCCCTTCACCAGATGAATGGATAAAGACATGGTCCATATATACAATGGAATATTACTCCGCTATCAGAAAGGATGAATACCCACCATTTGCATCGACATGGATGGAACGGAGGGGATCATGCTAAGTGAAATAAACCAAGCTGAGAAAGACAATTATATGGTTTCACTCATATGGGAACATAAGGAATAGCATGGAGGACCATAGGGGAAGGGAGGGAAAACAGATATCAGAGAAGGAGACAAACCATGAGAGAATCTTGACTCTGGGAAACAAACAGGGTTACAGAAGGGAGGGGGGTGGGGGTGGGGTAACAGGGTGATGGGTATTAAGGAGAGCACGTGTTGTGATGAGCACTGGGTGCTATCCGCAACTAATGAATCGTTGAAAACTACATCTAAAACTAATGTACTATATGCTGGCTAACTGAACATAATAAAAAAAAAAACAAGATAAATCCTAGGTATTTTATAATAAACAAAGAAACAGTATTCTGAGCAGGGGGCCCATAGGTGGACGGGATTGCTAGGGCTGCCAAAGCAAGTCCTGCACACTGGGTGGTTCAAACAACAGACATGTACTGCCTCACTGTTCTAGGTCCAAAATCAAGGTGTCAGCTGACTGGTTTCATCTGAGGGGTGAAGAAAACTCTGTTCCATGCCTCTCCCCCTAGCTTTTTGTGGTTTTCTGGCAATCCTTGATGTTCCTTGGCTTGTAAAAGCATCATTCCAATCTCTGCCATCACCTTCACACAGCATTCCCCCTGTGTGTTTGTCACCAAATTACTTCTTTAATAAGGACACCAGTTATATCAGAGTGTGGCCCACCCTAATGACATCATTTTAATTTGATTATCTCTGAAAAAATCCTATTGTAAAAAGGTCACATTCTGAGGTACTGGAGGTTGGGACTCCCACATGTCTTTTGGGGGGGCACCAATCAGTCCATAATAACAGGCCTCAACAAACTGTCAGAGCAGCCCCAGTTATAAGAGAGGTTAAAATGCTATTAAGGAAGAATATTCAACATAAGAAAATATTTTAATATATTCAAATGAGAAAAAATAACAGTAGAAAACTGTGGTTATCTTAAAGTCCTGCTTTTATTATACATATATTTTTCATATATATATGAATATATATTTCTCTCCATACAAAAAAAGCTGGAAGACTATACAGAAAAAAATATATCAGTGGTTTTCTTTCAGTGTTGAAACTGAGGGCATATAAGTAAGGTTTGCTTTCTCCTTTGTACTCTTCTAAAATTTGTAAATGTTCTTTATCTTAGCATTTCAAAAGGTCTGAATCTCTAAAAAATAGTGTTATGTAATAAAAATATCTTTTTTTAAAAAGATTTTATTTATGTATTTGACACAGAGAGAGAGAGAGAGAGCACAAGCAGGGGGAGTGGCAGGCAGAGGCAGAGGGAGAAGCAGGCTCCCCGCTGAGCAGGGAACCCGATGCGGGGCTCGATCCCAGGACCCTGGGATCATGACCTGAGCCGAAGGCAGACGCTTAACCAACTTAGCCACCCAGGTGCCCTGTAATAAAAATATCTTTAAAGATTATAAAGATAAAAGATAAATCTTTTGAAGTGGAATACCCTAAAATTCTACCTTTAAAAGTCCCAACTCTAATTGCACTCTACCCCAAGTATTTGATAAATCAGTAACTTTTCTCCTCATAGTTTTCCAAAACATAGGTTTCATTAAATATACAGAAAAATTACTACCCATGCAGCTATAATGACCAATGAGCCCTCTCGTAAGTAAAACAGGACGTGTATATGATTTTCAATAGGACTAAGTATATAAGTAATTATTTTACATACATTTATTCAGAAATGTATTTATTTATTCAGAAGAATTATATGCAGTGAAACAAGTGTGAAGGAAATGAGAAAACAGTAAAGATGGATGAGGAAAGTGCCTTCTGGACATGTGAAAAGCAGCACAAGGAAAGCAAGTGGCTGGGTTGTATGACTAGTTATCCAAGTCACTAATTCTTCTTTTTTTTTCTTCAGAGACTTAACTATTGCATATATTTAGTAAAAGTCAAAAACCAATGAAGTTCAAGCAAAAATAACTAAAACAAAATTTTAACAATTATTTTAATAAATAGATCTAATCCTCCTTGAAATTTTCCCCTTAAAAAACTTCAGAGCTTTACCACATTTCTCTATTTCTCTTTGGCAACAGTTACACAATATCAACACACAAGGAAGGGCATTAAGTAGTACATAAAATGTTATTATGCCAGAAAATGTTTCATTTGGGGTTTTGTTTGTTTCTTTGATATCCAAAATTTTACTTGCCCAAGCAATCAGAAAAACAAATACAATTAGAAAATAGTTGTTTTAGGTGGGAGAATATCAGAAATTAAAATAGAAAAGGATGAAAATGTGGAGATTATACAGAGCAGTATGACAGGATCCACAAGAGCAACACCAACCTGGATAGTTTCTATGATACAGTCATTTGACAAGCTCTTGGTCTTGGCACCTGGGCTGGAATTAACCTTTAAGATGTATGAAATGATCACGCATTTTGCTCTGCTTCCAGTCCTTTAGGCATGGAGGCAGGCAACTGAAAAGTTGACTCGGGCTTTGTAGTCAGACTTTCTAGCATCAAAACCAAGCTCTGACCTTGCTTGACATTGGTTATGTATCCTCCCTGTGCTTTAGTTTCCTGCTCTGTAAACTGGCACAATAGTATCACTTGGAATCATTATGCAGATTAAATTAGGAAACATTTTTTGTTGTTGTTTTTGGGGGAAGGGGCAGAGGGGGAGGGAGAGAGAATCTTAAGCAGGCTCCATGCCCAGCGCAGAGCCAGACACGTGGCTCAATCTCACAACCCTGAGACCATGACTTGAGCCAAAATCAAGAGTCGGACGTTGAGCAACACAGGCGCCCAGGAAACATTTTTTAATCTCTGGAAAATCATACACCCCTAAACAATATTACCTACTATGAACATTATTACTATTGATTCTTTAAACTCGCATAAATTCTACATAGAGATTATCTTCACATGGTTTTTACAATGGTTCAAGTAGCTCAGCCCCATCAACAAACAACTCAGAAACCAAAATGATAATGTTATATGTCTACCACTACTCATGGATTTAAAACCAATTTCTTTTTTTCCTCTACAGTTTGTCAGTGTGAAGGCGCTTATTAACACCTCTAAAGCACATCAGAATTGTGTGGTGATCCCTGTCTGTCTTTTGCTGACTCAGACACCTCTCACTTGTCTTTTCTTGCCCTTTGTTTGTTCTCTCTTTCTCTCAAAGACAGAAAGAAAGAAAGAAAGAAAGAAAGAAAGAAAGAAAGAAAGAAAGAAAGAAAGAAAGAAAGAAAGAAAGA